>NC_134358.1:390508915-390781415 GCF_048569485.1 Anomaloglossus baeobatrachus
ATCATCCCTAGACACCGATCTTGCTCTCTGATAAGCTTGTTTCAGGGTACGGTTCCCATACCCTCTGTTTTTGAACCTCATCCTCAAATCATCTGCCTGTTGTTTAAAAACGTTGTCCTGAGAGCAGAGTCGTCTCATCCTGAGATACTGGCCAATTGGGATGGTCTCATTCTCTGCCCAATTGTACCTCATCCTCAATGATGCCTTAGATCAAGGGATCATTACCAAGGGGGTTTTTGATGGATTATTTGTAAAATATCCAAAAATTCCAACTTTTTACCTGTTACCCAAGGTCCACAAGGACCCCATCAATCCACCCGGTCGGCCCATTGTTTCAGGGATGGAGGGGTTGTGTAGTCCCATCTGTCAGTTTATTGACTATTATTTAAAACCCCTGGTGGAGACCCTTCCATCCTATGTTAGGGATACGACCGAGGTTCTTAATAGACTTGATGGGGTTCATGTGGACCCAGGGACCCTCTTGGTGGTGGCTGATATAGAATCTTTATATACGTGTATCAGCCATGACGATGGCCTGAGAGCAGCTCGTTTCTTCTTGGGTATGAGTAATTGGGATGGACGGATTTGTGAGCTGGTCCTGGAACTTCTTGACTATGTACTCACCCACAACTTCTTCGTCTTTAAAGATAGATTCTATCTGCAGAGGCGGGGGACCGCTATGGGCGCGGCCTGTGCGCCTTCGTACGCAAACCTCTTCCTCGGTTTTTGGGAGAGGGGTTTGTTTGTTGACGGAGGTGCATGGGCCGCCCCCATGGTGTCAATGTGGGTGAGATACATTGATGATCTATTGATCATCTGGCAGGGTACCATCTCTCAACTCAAACTTTTCATGGACCAGCTCAATACAAACGATTATAACATCAAATTGACATATAGTTTTAGCGACAGTGGAGTTGAGTTTTTAGATATTAAAATCACTACAGATGAGTTTGGGGCTCTGCAGACGGATGTGTACAGGAAACCGACGTCTGTAAATTCCCTACTCCATGCCACTTCGGCCCATACCAACTCCACTGTACGCGCCATCCCAATTGGCCAGTATCTCAGGATGAGACGACTCTGCTCTCAGGACAACGTTTTTAAACAACAGGCAGATGATTTGAGGATGAGGTTCAAAAACAGAGGGTATGGGAACCGTACCCTGAAACAAGCTTATCAGAGAGCAAGATCGGTGTCTAGGGATGATCTGCTTCACGGGAGGAGAGGTGAAACCAGGCCTGTGGAAAATGTCAGGTTCATCTCAACATTTAATGTTAGATGGCAGGAGATGAGAGAAATTTTGACTAAATTTTGGCCGATCCTTCAATCTGATCCCACTTTGAAGTCACGTCTGCCCCCTGTACCTTTGATGACTGCCAGGCGATGTAGAAATCTTAAGGACTACTTGGTCAAAAGTCATTACATACCACCAGTGACCAGTAGTTCTTTTGGTTCGTCTGGACCTATTAAAGGTTGCTTCCCTTGTGGCCGCTGTGTTTCCTGCCTGAATGTCTCTCGCTGCTCTTCTTTCCATACTAGTGATGGGAGAAGAAACTTCCCTATAAGAGAACATATCTCCTGTACTACCATCAACGTCATCTATTATGCAACATGTGATTGTAATATGATCTATATAGGGATGACATCAAGGGAATTAAGAGTAAGAGTAAGGGAGCATGTGAGGGACATTCGGGCGGCAACCACAGCGACCAATGTGGCAGAATTAAAAACTATACCGCGCCACTTTAAATTGGTCCATGGATGCAACCCTAGATCCTTTATGGTCAGGGGCATCGACGTGATTCATTGTGGGATTAGGGGGGGAAATGTCAAAAGACTTTTGGCCCAACGTGAACTGAAATGGATTACCATTTTGGACACAGTCACACCAAAGGGCCTCAATGAGGCTCTAAACTTCGCCCCGTTTCTATGAGTGGCTCTCATTATGTACTGCACCATTCTTTCTTTCTTTTTAATTTAGAATTTTTTTAATTACTTTTTATCTATTTCCTTTTTTTGGCCCTGTTTTTAATTTTCAGTGTTCCTAATTTAATTCTTTTGCCTTCATAGGACCTTGTCTAGTTATTATCCATTGTGGTTGACATTTTGGACTTGGACCAGACATCGATTTTCTTGGAGAAATTGTTTGTATATGATTCCTTTATGATATGGACGTACTGTCATCTTAAGAAGATCCTTTCATAATAATTCTCCTGCCCTCTGGTTTTATGTAATATGCTTGATGCCATTGTTATCTTATTTCCTGTGGTTTTATCTATAGGATGGCGAGGATACTTATGTATTGTTCACATTTTTCAATTCCAGCTATTAGTCTGTCCCGCCCTCTGGTTGCTGTGCGCGCTCCCATCGCGCGGTTTGTGTCCTCGCTGCCAGCCCGGCGTCCCTCATGGTGGGGGCGGATGCTGCGGACCCCTGGGCCCGGGGGTCCGCCGCGTCCCCCCTCACTGGACTGCCGGGGGCGTGGTGCGGACTCTTGCCGTGCTTTGGCGTGCGCGCCGCCATGGCAACCTGATGGCTGATTGACGGACTCTAGCTGGGAGCTGTGTCCCGCCCTCTGATTTCCGTGACCCGCGCGCGCCGCTCGCCTTCCTTGCCCGCCCCTTGGCTGTCCTCTGTGGATGGGGGTGGCTTTGGAGCACGTGTTCTTCTGCTCCGGGCTCCCTCTCCCATTGGGCGGCCGAGGGGCGTGTGATGTTGGGCGCGCGGTGCGCGTGTGCGTCGGCGGGGATCCGATTGGCTGGGACGCATTTTCCAGGTCATGGGCTGCCCAATGAAGTCTAGCGACTTCCGTTATAAGGTCCTTGAACGGCAATTGCCGTACACCTTCCCTGATGAAGCCAGCAGATGTAATCCGTGCGAAACTCGCATAGGAAGGCTCGTGGCACTGTCCTGGGACGCTCTGGTGCTTGCCCCTCTTCTTAACCATGTGTAAGTTATGGGTTCTTAGGGTCTTTTTCATGTGACTGGCTTTTTTCCGGCGATCCCTATCCGGCATAAAACGGACATATGCCGATTTGGCTACACTTCTTTATGTGTCCAGCCAGGGTGAGGGCGCCATACTTGTTGGTCATTCTGTGACTTTTTGTCATGCTTAGCTTGATATTTGGCAAATCTCTGTCCTGCCTTATAGATCTATGCTGATTGGGCTACATAGAATTATGGTTATTATCAAGACAGAGACGCCATAGTCACTAGCCAGCCATCTATATTCATTTATGACCCTTTGTCCCTTTATGCTTATTTGGGGTGTTATCACCTTTGCTCTCCCATTTATGTGTGGTAATTCACCTTTTTCTCTATGTAAGCACCGTATATGTACCTTTTCTATACTGATCGTAACGATTTTAATATAATATGAATTTTGTATAATAAAAATTTGGATATTTTTACAACAATAGCCTTGTAAGCTCCATTTCTTCTTCTTCTTAATATTATGTGCCATATGGAGTGGCGTTGATTTTTGATGCGAGATGTGCCTTGGTTCAATGTTCTTGTGTCTCATGGTCTTTTTTGTGTTATTCACAGCACAGTCTCGGACAATGATGAACTTTAAAGCCCGCGAGGAGGCGTGGCTTAATAAAATTAACGAGGTGCTAAAAGGTGAACCCACAGGGGTTTTGGAAAGTAATGGTGCATGTACTAGGGATTTGTGCAATAAGGTTACGGAGCTACTCAAGAAACGGACGAGGATTTGGCTTAATTGTACCTTCTTGGAGAGATATGTAGAACTCGGTTTAATTCCGAGGGGACTACGAGTTCAAGTCTTTCCCTCGTTCCCCATCCAAAATGATGAGTTTAAAAGCAAATGGGAGACCGCTGCCTCTGACTGCTCCAAACAATTTCTTCAACTCTTAATTGGGTTGAATAAGGAGACCCTTGCTACCTTAGAAGGTGATATCAACTTCTTGCAGATCGATATAGAAAAAAACATGACAACTACAGCAATTAATAAGTTTAATGAGGGTCTTGACTTGGAAATTGAGAAACTGAGTAAAGAGGTTCAAGACACTAAGATACGGAAACTACAGAGAGATCTGGATGACAGACGTCAGAATAAGATGTATAAATGGAGGGGTAGTGATAGATTTAAACCATATCAACGTCCACGGTTTGGGGGATCAAGATCAGGTTCCATCTCCTCCTATACATCAGGTGAAGAAAGTGGTTTATCCGGCAGTACTACGACATCTGGAAGGGGCAATCAGAGCCAAATGTCTTGGGATAATAGATTACGTCAACCTAAAAAGAGGGGTGCCGGCAGACCTAAAGATATTGGTTCGGGCGAAGGCCCCCAGGTAATTAACCTGTCAAAATACACTTTGTCTACGGCTCAACTACATGTGTTGAGCAAGGGTTTGACATTTTCCCCCACTAACACCTTTGATTTGTTTACAGCTCTGAAGGATCTTCACCTTTTCTCCCGGAAGCTGATCCTTCATAAGTTACATTCTAAATCATCGACAGGAGACACCGATCTTGCTATGGGACAGAGTGCGACACAAATTTTGGAGGATCTCTCAGAAGAACCATCATCTCAGCTGCCAGGTGAGTTTCCTACCTCCTTGAGGCCTAGATCCGTGACTTTCCCCCCCTTGTCTCTGTGCCCGGCGGTGGAGATTTTTACCCGTTTGGTTAGTGAAAATCTTCGTGACATCTCCACTCGCCGATCACGGGACAATTTAACTGCAGTCCAAAGGAGAGCCTTGAAAGAACTGGGCGATATGAAGGATGTCATATTCAAGGCCGCAGACAAGGGGGGTAATGTCGTGGTTTGGCCGGTTGACCTTTATGAAAGGGAGGCCCACAGGCAGCTGAGAGATAGAGAGACATATAGTAGATTGGATTCGTCGCCTCTGATCTCATTCTCTGCCCAATTGTACCTCATCCTCAATGATGCCTTAGATCAAGGGATCATTACCAAGGGGGTTTTTGATGGATTATTTGTAAAATATCCAAAAATTCCAACTTTTTACCTGTTACCCAAGGTCCACAAGGACCCCATCAATCCACCCGGTCGGCCCATTGTTTCAGGGATGGAGGGGTTGTGTAGTCCCATCTGTCAGTTTATTGACTATTATTTAAAACCCCTGGTGGAGACCCCTCCATCCTATGTTAGGGATACGACCGAGGTTCTTAATAGACTTGATGGGGTTCATGTGGACCCAGGGACCCTCTTGGTGGTGGCTGATATAGAATCTTTATATACGTGTATCAGCCATGACGATGGCCTGAGAGCAGCTCGTTTCTTTTTGGGTATGAGTAATTGGGATGGACGGATTTGTGAGCTGGTCCTGGAACTTCTTGACTATGTACTCACCCACAACTTCTTCGTCTTTAAAGATAGATTCTATCTGCAGAGGCGGGGGACCGCTATGGGCGCGGCCTGTGCGCCTTCGTACGCAAACCTCTTCCTCGGTTTTTGGGAGAGGGGTTTGTTTGTTGACGGAGGTGCATGGGCCGCCCCCATGGTGTCAATGTGGGTGAGATACATTGATGATCTATTGATCATCTGGCAGGGTACCATCTCTCAACTCAAACTTTTCATGGACCAGCTCAATACAAACGATTATAACATCAAATTGACATATAGTTTTAGCGACAGTGGAGTTGAGTTTTTAGATATTAAAATCACTACAGATGAGTTTGGGGCTCTGCAGACGGATGTGTACAGGAAACCGACGTCTGTAAATTCCCTACTCCATGCCACTTCAGCCCATACCAACTCCACTGTACGCGCCATCCCAATTGGCCAGTATCTCAGGATGAGACGACTCTGCTCTCAGGACAACGTTTTTAAACAACAGGCAGATGATTTGAGGATGAGGTTCAAAAACAGAGGGTATGGGAACCGTACCCTGAAACAAGCTTATCAGAGAGCAAGATCGGTGTCTAGGGATGATCTGCTTCACGGGAGGAGAGGTGAAACCAGGCCTGTGGAAAATGTCAGGTTCATCTCAACATTTAATGTTAGATGGCAGGAGATGAGAGAAATTTTGACTAAATTTTGGCCGATCCTTCAATCTGATCCCACTTTGAAGTCACGTCTGCCCCCTGTACCTTTGATGACTGCCAGGCGATGTAGAAATCTTAAGGACTACTTGGTCAAAAGTCATTACATACCACCAGTGACCAGTAGTTCTTTTGGTTCGTCTGGACCTATTAAAGGTTGCTTCCCTTGTGGCCGCTGTGTTTCCTGCCCGAATGTCTCTCGCTGCTCTTCTTTCCATACTAGTGATGGGAGAAGAAACTTCCCTATAAGAGAACATATCTCCTGTACTACCATCAACGTCATCTATTATGCAACATGTGATTGTAATATGATCTATATAGGGATGACATCAAGGGAATTAAGAGTAAGAGTAAGGGAGCATGTGAGGGACATTCGGGCGGCAACCACAGCGACCAATGTGGCAGAATTAAAAACTATACCGCGCCACTTTAAATTGGTCCATGGATGCAACCCTAGATCCTTTATGGTCAGGGGCATCGACGTGATTCATTGTGGGATTAGGGGGGGAAATGTCAAAAGACTTTTGGCCCAACGTGAACTGAAATGGATTAACATTTTGGACACAGTCACACCAAAGGGCCTCAATGAGGCTCTAAACTTCGCCCCGTTTCTATGAGTGGCTCTCATTATGTACTGCACCATTCTTTCTTTCTTTTTTAATTTAGAATTTTTTTAATTACTTTTTATCTATTTCCTTTTTTTGGCCCTGTTTTTAATTTTCAGTGTTCCTAATTTAATTCTTTTGCCTTCATAGGACCTTGTCTAGTTATTATCCATTGTGGTTGACATTTTGGACTTGGACCAGACATCGATTTTCTTGGAGAAATTGTTTGTATATGATTCCTTTATGATATGGACGTACTGTCATCTTAAGAAGATCCTTTCATAATAATTCTCCTGCCCTCTGGTTTTATGTAATATGCTTGATGCCATTGTTATCTTATTTCCTGTGGTTTTATCTATAGGATGGCGAGGATACTTATGTATTGTTCACATTTTTCAATTCCAGCTATTAGTCTGTCCCGCCCTCTGGTTGCTGTGCGCGCTCCCATCGCGCGGTTTGTGTCCTCGCTGCCAGCCCGGCGTCCCCCATGGTGGGGGCGGATGCTGCGGACCCCTGGGCCCGGGGGTCCGCCGCGTCCCCCCTCACTGGACTGCCGGGGGCGTGGTGCGGACTCTTGCCGTGCTTTGGCGTGCGCGCCGCCATGGCAACCTGATGGCTGATTGACGGACTCTAGCTGGGAGCTGTGTCCCGCCCTCTGATTTCCGTGACCCGCGCGCGCCGCTCGCCTTCCTTGCCCGCCCCTTGGCTGTCCTCTGTGGATGGGGGTGGCTTTGGAGCACGTGTTCTTCTGCTCCGGGCTCCCTCTCCCATTGGGCGGCCGAGGGGCGTGTGATGTTGGGCGCGCGGTGCGCGTGTGCGTCGGCGGGGATCCGATTGGCTGGGACGCATTTTCCAGGTCATGGGCTGCCCAATGAAGTCTAGCGACTTCCGTTATAAGGTCCTTGAACGGCAATTGCCGTACACCTTCCCTGATGAAGCCAGCAGATGTAATCCGTGCGAAACGCGCGTAGGAAGGCTCGTGGCACTGTCCTGGGACGCTCTGGTGCTTGCCCCTCTTCTTAACCATGTGTAAGTTATGGGTTCTTAGGGTCTTTTTCATGTGACTGGTTTTTTTCGGCGATCCCTATCCGGCATAAAACGGACATATGCCGATTTGGCTACACTTCTTTATGTGTCCAGCCAGGGTGAGGGCGCCATACTTGTTGGTCATTCTGTGACTTTTTGTCATGCTTAGCTTGATATTTGGCAAATCTCTGTCCTGCCTTATAGATCTATGCTGATTGGGCTACATAGAATTATGGTTATTATCAAGACAGAGACGCCATAGTCACTAGCCAGCCATCTATATTCATTTATGACCCTTTGTCCCTTTATGCTTATTTGGGGTGTTATCACCTTTGCTCTCCCATTTATGTGTGGTAATTCACCTTTTTCTCTATGTAAGCACCGTATATGTACCTTTTCTATACTGATCGTAACGATTTTAATATAATATGAATTTTGTATAATAAAAATTTGGATATTTTTACAACAATAGCCTTGTAAGCTCCATTTCTTCTTCTTCTTAATATTATGTGCCATATGGAGTGGCGTTGATTTTTGATGCGAGATGTGCCTTGGTTCAATGTTCTTGTGTCTCATACTCCAAAGGTTGTCTATAGGGTTGAGGTCACGGGAAGATGGAGGCCACACCATGAGTTTATCTCCTTTTATGCCCATAGCAGCCAATGACACAGAGGTATTGTTTGCAGCATCAGATGGTGCATTGTCATGCATTAAGATGATTTTGCTCCTGAAGGCACGTTTCTGCTTTTTGTACCATGGAAGAAAGTTGTCACTCAGAATCTCTATATACTTTGCAGAGGTCATTTTCACACCTTTCAGGAACCCTAAAGAGTTTGTGTTTGCACAACTGTTTTGCAAACGAATCTCTGATGGAACCTTGATAACAGATGACTACACTACATGTGGGTAGGTTCACACACTGCATTTTTCTGACGCTGCATTTTTGTGCGTTTTTTGCGGCATAAAACGCACAAAAACGCACCCGCAGCAAAAAAAAAAGCTGCAAAAAACGTGTCCGTTTTTACCGCGTTTTGGTGCGTTTTTTGCTGCATTTTGCTGAGTCTTTGCTCACTGCGTTTTTATGTGTTTTTTATCAGTGAACAATGCCATTAAAGACTGTTGAAGAAAAAAAAAAACAAGGTCTGATGTTATTTCCTTTTTCAATATGTTCTTCATTCTCCACTAGTGTATGCAGGAGAGCAGACAGCTGCAGAACTACAAGGCTCAGCATCCTCCATCCAGGACTGTAAGCAGGAGTTTTTTGCCCCCCAAAAAAATAATGTGGGATTCGCCATATTTTTGTATGCTAGCCAGGTACAGCAGGCAGGTACGGGCTGCCCCCAACCCCCAGCTGCCTATTTGTCCCCGGCTGGGAACCAAAAATATAGGGAAGTCCTTTTTTTTTTTTAAATTATTTCATGCATTTCATGAAATAATTAAAAAAAATGACGTGAGCTTCGCCCAATTTTTGAGTCCAGCCAGGTACAACTAGGCACCTGGGGATTGGAATCCGCAGTGCACAGTGCCCAAGCTTTCTGGGCACCCCTGCTGAGAATTGCAGTCCGCAGCCACCCCAGAAAATGGCGCTTTCATAGAAGTGCCATCTTCTGGCGCTGTATCCAACTCCTCCAGCTGCCCTGATGCCGGGTGGCTCACTGGGTAATGATGGGGTTAGGGCTAGCTGTATGTTATCAGCTGGCCCTAAGCCCGAAATTTATGGTGTCATGCAAATATTAGGCATGGCCACCATGAATTTGTAGTAATGATAAAAAAATACACAACACACAGAAAAATATTTTTATTAGAAATAAAACACAACACAATTAGTGACTTCATCTTTATTGAAATAAAGAACACCCCTCAACAGTAATGCTAGGTCAAGGGTCCCACGCCATCCAATCCAGATCCAATATCATCTGATCAGTTTGCTGGAAGGCAAAGTGATCAGATGATGTGTCAGGTTCAAGAGCCTGAATCACATCACACATCAGCTGATTGTATAAAAGCCGTTTATACAATCAGCTGATCCAAGGACTATGACAAGAACAAGGGGGCATTCTTTTCGATTGGAGGAAAGAAAATTCCTACATCAGCATAGAAGAGGGTTCTTCACGGTAAGAGCAGTGAGGCTCTGGAACTCTCTTCCTGAGGAAGTGGTGATGGCCAACTCACTGAATGAATTTAAGAGAGGAATGGATGCATTTCTTGTTAGCAAAAGTATAGAAGGTTATAAATAGCATAATCTTACAGGTAGATAGAAGAGCGACCAAGATTATTAGAGGAATGGGTGGGCTGCAATACCAAGACAGGTTATTAAACTTGGGGTTAGTTAGTTAGGAAAAACAAAGGCTTAGGGGGATCTAATCACAATGTATAAATATATGAGGGGACAGTACAGAGACCTTTCCAAAGATCTCTTTACACCTAGGCCTGCGACTGGAACACGGGGGCATCCGCTACGTCTTGAGGAAAGAATGTTTAATCATAATCACAGATGAGGACTCTTTACTGTACGAGCAGTGAGACTATGGAGCTCTCTGCCGTATGATGTTGTATTGAGGGATTCACAAATAAAATTTAAGCAGAGCCTGATCGCATTAATTGAAAAATATAATATTACCAGTTATGTATATTGGATTTTATGACAGGGTGTTGATCCAGGGAACTAGTCTGATTGCCGTATGTGGAGTCAGGAAGGAATTTTTTTCCCCATTGGAGCTTATTTGACACATTGGGGTTTTTTTGCCTTCCTCTGGATCAACATGTTAGGCTACGGGTTGAACTAGATGGACTTAGAGTCTCCCTTCAACCTTAAAAACTATGAAACTATGAAACTATGAAACTATGCATCAGTTAAAAAACAAAATACACGCGTCTGTGCAGACTCCTGTCCAATCGCTCCAGAAGCTGCCGGTAATCAGTGATCAGTGACTGCACACAGCCAGAGTGGGGGTGGCGGTAATGGGAGAGGAGCTGGGAGCGGACATGTCGGGAGTCTGCAGACAGGTCAGTATGAGATTTTTTTTTCTACTGATCACTTTTGATTTCGCAGCTGCCTCCACCTCCCGTCCAGACATGGCGCTGCACGGGAGCGGACATGGCGCCAGACGGAAGGTGGAAGCAGCGGTGGTGGTACTGGGAGGATTCATGCTTCTGTGTTTACCAATAGAAGGAATCCTCTTCCTGTACATGTCACTTTACTACCCACCCCTTGCATTTATAGCTGTGTTTTCAGTCATAGAAACGCATTAAAACACAGCTATATTTGCAATTTGCGTTTTTCATTGCATTTTTGAACATCTCATTGAACTCAATGGGTGGAAAACGCAGTGAAAAACGCAAAAATAATGGACATGCTACGTTTTTGTGGTGCCCATAAAAACGCAGCTAAAGAAAACGCTGTGTGCAGACAGCAAAAATGAAAACTCATAGACTTTGCTGGGGAAGCAAAGTCATGCAGTTCTCTGAGCAAAAACGCACCCGAAAAACGCGCAAAAACGCAGCGCACATAGTCTTAAAGTCTGATCATCAGATGTGTTTCATGGCATGAACAAAGGAGATTTTTGAGGACCTTAGAAAAAGAGTTGTTGATGTTTATTAGGCTGGAAAAGATTTCAAAAGTATCTCTAAAGAGTTTAGACTCCACCAGTCAAGTACACCATGTTCCAAATTATTATGCAAATGGTTTTAAGTATCATAGAGATTATTATTTTTTTTTTCAATGAAACTCATTGATGGTATTGTTTCTCAGGGTTCTTTGGATCACTGAAATCAATCTCAGATACCTGTGATAATTAGTTTGCAAGGTGAGCCCAATAAAAGGATGGGCACAATACTACTGGGCACAATACAAGGATGGGCACAATACTACAAGGATGGGCACAATACTACAGGGCACAATACTACTGGGCACAATACTACAAGGATGGGCACAATACTACAGGGCACAATACTACTGGGCACAATACTACAAGGATGGGCACAAAACTACTATGCACAGTACCACAAGGATGGGCACAATACTACAAGGATAAGCACAACACTACTGGGCACAATACTACAAGGATGAGCATCTTACTACAGGGCACACGGATGGGGGACATTACTACAAGATGTTGGCTAAGATTACTATATGCTGCTAATTGTGAAATAATATTATAAGAAGGTGATAAAATGTAAAAAAAAATCAAAATAAAGCATGACATTTTTTCAAAAAAAGTGAACCAAAGGTGTATAGAAAAAAACATGGAATCATTAGAAATGTCACTTTGTCCTGCAAAGAATGAGGCCCCTCTCAATTTTTTTTTTCTATATGCGGCCCATACACCCAGTTGAGTTTGGGACCCCTGGTGTATGCCAAGATTTGTGCACGCTTTAACTATATGAATTAAAAACTGCATTACTGCCTCACAGACTATGATTAGACAATTGAGATGCTTAGTGCACAAAGTGATAAAAGGGGGGTTCACTGCTTAGCTTTACTAGCCACATTGTTATAATATTCAGAAACAAGACTTCTATCAAATACTGTACCTTGTGTTGGAAATAGTGCCTCTGAGCGGCACTATTGTGGACCGCTCATCCCCATCGTGTGACCCCGGGGCTCCATGACCTCTAAGATCCGGTGATGTCGCCTCAACTTACAGTTGACCCAACATCACCGAGGCCGGCCCCAGGCTCCGTGAGTGACTGGGCTGTGGGCAAAGTTTCACTGCTTGTCACAGCCCAGCATCTTGCACGATCCCTCCTTCGCTGCAGAACACTGCAAGTAGGTGAGATGCTGGGATATGATGTGTGGGGAAATTCTGCCCAAAGTCCAATCACTCACGGAGACTGGGGCCATCCTCAGTGATGTCGGGTCAACTGAAAGGTCACGGAGCCCGGGGGTCACATGATGGGGATGAGCAGTCCACAATAACACCACTCAGAGGCATTATTGCCACCACAAGGTATTTGAGAGAAGCCTTGTTTCTGAACGTTATATCAATGTGGCTAGTAAAGCTAAGTAGTGAACCATCCCTTTAATTTGTGAGCACCCACCAGCTATAACAAGGCATATTTTTCTTTGATGAGACAATACCTCTTCCATACTACTAAACCAAGGCCTACAATAATAAAGAGGAGATAGGATCCATCCAATCTTTGTCTGATGGGAGCAGGGTCTTTTTTTGTCGCAGCAGCTTCTACGTGTTCACATTTGATTCTTTTTTTGAGGTGCTATTCAGATTATTTTTTTTATGTATATATGTATGTATCCTCAGTTTATCTCTTTGTCTAATCTATCTGTCATACCATGTTTTTATTTCAATTTCTCTATTCTACTAAAATTTAACAGTAGTTTAATTTTAAAAGTGAACTAGTAAATGTGTATGTGTTCTTAATTTCACTCTATCCCCTCTTTTCTCTATATTCATATTTGCATTTTGTAGAGGGCAGCTAGAAAATAAGCGGTAGAGTGTCTGATTCCCCACTCCTACTCCTACAGGCAGCATTTTGCTCAGTCGGAGTAGATTGTGGAACCGTTGCAATAAAACGCTTTTTTTCTGTACCGTATTACAGTGTAAACACTTGAAGTTATGGGAGGCTGCACATTTTGCCATGTAATAAACATACTCGCTGTTTCGTTATAGTGACACTATCTAGCTTTATTGCCAGAAGTCCCGTAGAATCCCTTGGAGAATGTTTGCATTCTCAAGCAGCCATGTCATGAGAGACAAATTTAAAAGCAAACAACATAACAAAAAATAACTTACATTTACGATTTGTAAATACTCTCTGCTTCCTGTGGGAATAAATAAGCCAAGACAGTAAAAGCTGTATTTATTTTTACATTCCTGCCTGAGAAAACCATTGCGGAAAACCTTAGGATAAATCACAATCAAGCAGCCGGCAATATGGAGAATAAATAAATGTTATGTGTATTCCATATGATTTTATTCTATTTTTTTGTTGTTTTTTTTTTTGTTCAATGTCCATTTATAATTACCTTGATTAGAATTGGAAAATATATAATGTTTGGCCAATCTGTCCAGTTTTTGTAAGTTTTAGCATTGTAGTCCATTGTTGCTAAAATACAATTCTAATAACCTCTGCTACTAAGAAAAGTTTAAGAAAATCCTATTTTTTTAATTAATATATACTGTAAATTGATAGCAAACTAAAATATGGAAATTAGGCTATATTTTGAGTAGTGTAATTAATTGTATTGAAACAAAACTTTCAATAGATTTGACCCATTTATAATATTAGTAAGGGGCATATCTGAAGGAGACTTGACAAGTACCCCAGTGTTTGATCTTATTATAAAACTGGATTCACAGCTACATTACTCAGTAATGCCTATATTATGTTTTCCATGCTGCTACTTCAGAACATGTGTTACATTGGCATAGACCAAAAATCAGGATAAATGTTCTGAGATTGATATCTTGACCTTAAGTTGTGGCAAGACAAGCTATGTCAATTCTAGGTGCTCTCTCCTCCTACGTTTTAGTGGACCAATGGACAAAGGCTCACGCTTGCCAGTTGCAGGGGTACATTCAGAGGTGTTGAAAATGGGATTATGGTTAATAAACCTTACCATTGAAATAACCCAAAACCTATGTGTGGGTTGTTACTCAAATGATTTCCTGTGGGATCACAGACCCAGGGATAGTAACCCCTGGCACCTCTCTCTCTGATTGGGAAAGGTTAAAATAGTAGATGATCAGTTCAGGGTTTCTAGGACTCATCCTTATGATATAATTCTTCAAACAATTCTTAGGGCTGTCTCAAAGCTCTCTTGTGCTACTGTTTATAGACAATATAGTCACACTGTTAGACATTATTACAATTGACCAACTAAATTGGCAAGGTGGAACAAGGTAAAATAAATTGATGTCCTCCTCTCACCAAATTCTCAACCTTTTGTAAGGGAGAGTGCAATCACTCTCAGCTATTCATCTAAAAGAAGTAGAATAACTGAAGATTTATTTTGTCAGTCATCTCAAGTTACATCAGGAAGAGTGGTGTCCAAAGAAATATCCAAGGAAATAATTGTTAAGATGACGAAGAAGTGAAGCATCAAGGTGAAACCAAAAAGCAAAAGTTTTCTTAAAGACTTATGCCACTAATTGAAACAAAGTTTTTAGCTCTTCTCTTTGTTCTGTAACTTACAGCAATTCTACTTTCACAATTCATGTGGGACACTGAGAGCTGTGGGATCATTGTGTCTATAAATAGTATTTATTCTTACCTTCTGTAGAGAAGCTAAAAGGCCACATACACATACAAGATCGTCTGAACCCTCTGATATAGATATTCTAATTTGTATGGTTTCCTCAGATGATAGTATGTCAATGGAGAGAACGATTCAGCACATCAAATTTCCAATACTCGTTCTCTAGGAGATAAACTGCTAACAGAAGGGTCTGGCAGCAGCTATCTCTTAGAAAATAAAAGCGTGTTCGGGTGACCCAACTATCTTGTGTATGTGTCTCGGGAGAGATTCAGTGCCTTGAAAAAGGATTCATACTCTCCCAATTTCTTCATGTTACACAAGCAACTTTAAATGTATTTTATTGTGATTTTATGTGATATACCAACACTAAGTAGCAAATATTATTTGTGAAGTGTACCTGAAGTTATACATGGTTTTCTAAATATTTTAAAGATAAAAATCTAAATGTTTTGATTTTTCTTCAGCCCCCTATAGTCTGATACCTCTAAATAAAATCCTGAGTGATCGATTGCCTCCAGAGGTCACCTAATTAGTCAATTAAGTCCACCTGTGTGTAATTTATTCTCAGTATAGCTACAACTGTTTTCTGAAGCCCTCAGAGGTTTGTTTGAGCATTTTAGGGATCAAACAGCATAATACAAACCAAGAAACACACCAGACAGGTCAGGGATAAATTTGTGGAAAAGAGTAATGCAGGGTTAGGTTCTAAAAACAATATTCCAAGCTCTGAATATCTCATGGAGCACTGTTCAATCCATCATCTAAAAATGGAAAGAGTGTGGCACAACTGCAAACCTGCACTGTGTAGAAGCCACAGACACAAGGTGAGTTTTTATATTGATGGCTCGGATTGCCACAATTAGGTAAATCTTGTTGCGGTGGGATGGCTTTTGCGCTATTCTGGATCAAAATCGTGTTAACAAAGTACTGTTATTTAAGTGTGTTATTTATATGTACTATTACTATTTACTTATTTATTTACTGCAGGGTAAATACTCATTTTTTTTATCTTAAGTTTCACAGCTACAAACCTACCAAGACATGGCCCAGCCACCTATACTGACATCCCAAGCAAGTAGAGCTCCAGTTAGAGAAGCAGCCAAGACGCCCGTCATCCCTCTGGAGAAGCTGTAAAGATGCACAGCTCTTTTGGGAGAATCACAGGACAACTATCAATCATACATTTTGGTCTAAATGCAAAACACTATATATGGTGGAAAACTAACACTGCACATCACCCATAGGCTAATTTCACACATCAGTTATTTGCATCAGGCACAATCCGGCATGTGCCTGATGCAACGGATCCGGCGCAGAATATGCAAAAACTGATATGCCTGATCCTTTTTTTTGATGGTTCCAATATACCTGATCCGTCAAAAAAAACGGATCCGGCGCATCCGTTTTTGCATCTTTTCGTCCGTTTGTTTGCTGGCTCCGTTTTTTTCAATACATTGGAGCATGCTCAGTTTACAAAAACGGATCCGGCGGCCGCATCCGTTTTTTACCGCATTACCGGGGATCCGGCGTCCGTAGGCTTCCACTGTAAAACACGCCGCATCGTGCCGAATCCGGCGCGATGCATTTTTTTTGCCGGACAAAAAAACATTACAAGATACGTTCCCTCCGGCCGCTGCTTTAGGCAATTATGATGGATCCGGCAAGGCCATGGGGCACAATCCGGCACTAATACAAATCAATGGGGATAAAACGGATCCGGCGCCGGATCCGTTTTACCCGTTTTTTTCCGGATTGTGCCTGATGGAAAAACTGATGTGTGAAATTAGCCTTAAAACACCATCCCCACCATTCAAACATGATGTTAGAAACTTTTTTCTGTGGGGATGCTTTTCTTTAGTAGGGACATGGAAGCTGTTCAGAGTTGATGGGAAGATGGATGGAGCTAAATACAGGACAGTCCTAGAGGAAAACATGTTAGAGTCTGCAAAAGACTTGAGACTGGGGCATAGGTTCACCTTCCAGCACGACAACGACCCTAAACATACTGCCAGAGCTACAATGGAATGGAATGGTTTAGATCAAAGCATATTCATATGTCAAAGGCCAGACCTAAATCCCATTGAGAATCTGTGGCAAAACTTGAAATTTGCTGTTCAGACTTCAGCTCTCCATGCAATCTCACTGAGCTAGAACTATTTTTCAAGGAAGAATGGGCAAACATTTCAGCTTCTAGATGTGCAAAGCTAGTAGAGACATTCCCCAAAAGACTGGCAGCAAAAGGTGGATACAAATTCAGCTCACAATTTTCAGATTTATATTTTTGAAATTTTTAGAAAACCATGTATCATGTCCATTACACTTCACAAATGTTTGCTACTTTGTTTCATACTTCACATAACATTCCAATAAAATACATTTACATTTGTGGATATAACGTGTAAAAGTTCATGGGGTATGAATACTTTTTAAGGCATTGTAGCTGTTGGCTGAATGATCATTTGGCTGACAAATGGCTAAAATGTTTGAGGGTCTTAAGCCACTGAGACCATCAAATTTCCACATTAATTGTTAAAACAAACAGTTAAGGACATAACATGTGCATCTTTAATTTCTGAAATTTGAATGAACTTCTTAATGACTTGTGTAAGATTCTAGCTTGCTTGGTTACATGTTGAAAGTAGACACCGGAACCGTTTCCGTTTAAGTGTCCAGCTGGTTTATTCAGTCTTCATAAACCATGCAGTAAAATAAACTCAAAACAGTCTTCTTCCAGTACATGGATACAAACTGAAAGTACAAATCTATATATAGCTGTGGGGTCTGCCCACTCAAGTTAATGTCTACCTCTAAGCAAGAGCAACACCGCTGGAGGTCTCCACATCTCCACACACAGATACCTGAATGAGACTAAAGGCCCCATCACACACAACGAGATCACTAACGAGATTGTTGCTGAGTCACAGTTTCTGTGATGTAGCAATGATTTCGCCAGCGATCTCATTATCGATCGCTAGTCATTGCTGAATGGTCCGGACCATTTTCTTCAAAGGCAATGTCCTGCTGGGCAGGACGCATCGCTGTGTTTGATGCCTACCAACGACCTCTTAACACGGTCCCAACACCCGCCGAGATCGTTATACAGGTTGCTCATCGTTACTGCGTCGTTGATAAGGTCTGACTGTGTGACATCTCACCAGTGACCTCCCAGTGACTTACCAGCGATCCTTATCAGGTCGTATCGTTGTCGGGATCGCTGGTAAGTTGTTGTGTGTGACTGGGCCTTAATGGTCTCCATTTTACCTCTTGTACCACGACCTGGGGTGGAGATATCTGAGTAGTCATTCCAACGCATCTCTCTGACTGATCGTACACCCCGCCCCGACACACCCTATTAACTCTCTCACCATTAACCATGCTGGTGACTGCTTCCAGGCTTGGCTTGCATCACCGAGACTATAAGCCTCGATCATAGATATCGCCACTCAATGACTTTTCTGGTGACCTTCTCACACCTATGACATACAGTTTTATCAAAGGACAATTTGAAATGTATGACGTATGAAGCAGATGCAGGATCTGCAAATGTTTCTTACCAGGCAGATGTCAGTTATGTAACACAGTTACAGTGGTTAGATTACATTCTGATCAAGGTAGTTTTATCCCTTAAGGCCTTGTCACATATAACGAGATCCCTAATCTCGTTATGTGTGACGAGGCCTTAAGGGATAAAACTACAGTGATCAGAATGTCGCAGCAGCGATCTCGTTGTGTGTGAAACCTACCAGCGATTAGGCCCCTGCTGTGAGATTGCTAGTCGTTGCTGAATGGTTGCGAACATTTTCTTCAAAGGCGATGTCCTGCTGGGCAGGACACATCACTGTGTTTGACGCCTACCAACAACCTCCTAACACAGTCCCAATGCCTGCTGAGATCGTTATACAGGTCGCTGATCGTTACTGCGTCGTTGGTAAGATCTGACTATGTTCCTTATCAGGTCGCATCGTTTTCGGGATCGCTGGTAAGTCGTTAAATGTGACGGGGCCTTTAGATGCCACTGTAAATCTCTGATGGCGGAATTTAACCCCTTCATGACTTTTGAGATACCTCATACACCATGGTTGGGAAGGGGTTCCTGACCTAAGATGTATGAGGTACAGCATGGCTTTCATACTGTTCATTCTGAACAGCCAATCACATCGATTTCAATGTTTTAGGCAATGATGTCCAGCTATGGACTCCTTCATGAGAAGAGCATTCACTGTGCTGTTCTGCTGCCAGATCTGCTGGGATTTGTGGTGCCAGTGACTATTTTAGACTGTGCCCCACTTCTTGAGCTGCTGCTGACTGAAGATTTGAAGAAAAGAAGAAAGATCTCTTCCTGACTTGTTCGTTTCCACCTTTTTTCTTAACTACTCTGATCTCTCACTCTTCTCTTTCCCATATTTTCCTCTTCTCTCTAACCCCTTGCCCACCCCCCTCTTCTACCACTGAGCGCTGAGAAGTACTTGATTGCACAGTTTTGGCAGTTTTTTCTTTTCTACCACCTCTGTGCATACGTTCTGCAACCACTGAGAGCTGATCAGTGACGCACATCACTGATCGGCGTCCATGTTTACTTTTGGCCAGGATTTTTCTCCTGTCCATTTTTTCTCCCCTTTTTCCCTACATGCAGGCATACATCTGGTAGTCGATGAGCGCTGATCAGTGACACCTATCACTGATCAATATCTGGTTGTTGTTTTTTTTTCAACAAGTGTAAAAAAGAAAAAAAACAAGCAAAAACAAAATGATTGGTATGTTAGGTTTTAGCACTGGATGCTTTTTTGTGTGCATATCATTAATGCTGTTTTTTGTATTTCTCTGAAAAATTGTAATAAAATACTATTTGATTAAAAAAAAGTGTAAAACTGATTCAAATAAAAATAAATAATGATAATGAACCCCAATGCAGATGTCCCAAGACAGCAAATGAGCCAGAGCCCATCCCTCAAGATTATGAGCCTCAGATTCCTGATTTTGTGCCCCAAGAAGCAATGCAATTCAACACTTCCGGTTTCACAGAAATCAACTTCAAACTCTTTTTCTCTGAAAAGTTTGTAAATATCATAGTGGTTGAGACAAATTTATAAACCCAAGACTTTTTGGCCCAAAACCCCACTACATCATTTGCTAACTGGACTCCTATACATACAGTACCAATGATTTGGAGCCTTGTCTTTCACATGGGGTTAGTGAAGAAGCCAGAAGTTTGGCAATATTAGAATGTGGATGTTTTATATAACACCCCAGTTTTCTGCATGACTATTTCTCATAAACATTTTGGGGCCATTCACAAATTTTGCATTTCAACGATAATGCATAATATCCTCCCAGAGATGACCCCAACTTTAATCGACTTTTCAAATTTCAGTTGGTCATTGATCAGTCCAGCAACACTTTGTGAGATGTACATTCCCTAAAAGGACATCTGCGTATATGCCCCTTATAAAGTTCAAGGGAAGACTTCAATTCTTACAATATCTTTCCAGTAAGAGTGCCAGATATGGTATTAAATTGTAGAAGCTATGCAAGAGTGCCTGAGGATACACAAACAGATTTTGTTTATGAAGGGAAGGACACCCAGATTCAACCCTCTGAATGTCCCTCCCCCTGTCTTGGAAGTGAGTGGGGAAATTGTGTGGGATTTGGTGCACTCACTGCTGGATCTAGTTTATTATCTTTACGGAGATAACTTTTACACCAGCATACCACTCTTCAAGAGCTATTGCGTCATGCGGTGCTGTGTGCAACAACCAGAAAGTCCTCCGTAGGTTGCTAGTTGGCCAGCTGCTCAGGAAGGGTGAGAGCAGAGCCCAATGTGGCTACAACCTGCAGGAAGGATGTCCTTTTCTTGACCACAATATATAGCGATGGCAGCGTCCCCACCACTGTATGAGGTACCCTTATACAGGTCTACAAACCAGACTGTCCTGGGATACAACAAGAACATGTGGGGAGTTGACCTCTCTGATCAAGTTCTCCAGCCCCACATTGCCATGTGCAGAGCTAAGGTGTGGTAAGGTGCATATTGTACAGTTGGCACTTTATAACGCTTACATGCTATCCTGATAGATGGTCCCATTCCTTCAGTTCCAGGAGGCAACGATCAAGGCCCTTATATTTGGAAGTTAGGAAAGAGAGGACCCCAGTATCTCTGGAACTGAAGATGCAACAGGGCAACATTTGCCAGGTGAGGTCTGTCAAAATGCAAAAAAAGGAAAAAAAACAAAAAAGGTGCAGAGTGTGTTACAGAAGAGGTATAAAAAAGGATATTATTTGGCAATGTGAGACCTGCCCCCAACAAACATGACTTATGTATAAAAGAATATTTCAAGGTTTTACCACTCATCCATGGACTACCAAATTTATTGCTGACTTATTCTAATTTATTGCATGATTTGATGTACACTACACAACTTACATATGCCACCCTGGTGCACTCTACACATCTCACATATGCCAGCCTGATGTTCTCTGTACAACTCCATATGTCAATGTGATGTACCATATTTTTCGCTTTATAAGACGCACCTGATTATAAGACGCACCCCCAAATTTGGTGAAGAAATAGAGAATTTTTTAATAAATGGGGTCTGTCTTATAATGCCAGTGTCCGTCTAACAAATAATATAGGGTATATGTCCCTCATAGCCCCCTCATCCTAAAATTAGCCCCCTTAATCTAGATATGGCCAACCTTATATTGAACACATCCCCCAGTGATGCCCCATTTCCCCTTATGGCTGGCACACATCCCCTATGGCTGGCACACATCCTCTATGGCTGGCACACGGCCCCTGTGGCTGGCACACAGGCCCACTCTGGCTGGCACACAGGTCCACTGTGGCTGGCACACAGGCCCACTGTGGCTGGCACACAGGCCCACTGTGGCTGGCACACAGGCCCACTGTGGCTGGTACACAGGCCCACTGTGGCTGGCATACAGGCCCACTGTGGCTGGCATACAGGCCCACTGTGGCTGGCATACAGGCCCACTCTAGCAGGCACACAGGTCCACTGTGGCTGGCATACAGGCCCACTGTGGCTGGCATACAGGCCCACTCTAGCAGGCAGACTCACCCTCTGTGGCAGGCACACATCGCCCTCTGTGGCAGGCACACATCACCCTCTGTGGCAGGCACACATCACCCTCTGTGGCAGGCACACATCACCCTCTGTGGCAGGCACACATCACCCTCTGTGGCAGGCACACATCGCCCTCTGTGGCAGGCACACATCGCCCTCTGTGGCAGGCACACATTGCCCTCTGTGGCAGGCACACATCGCCCTCTGTGGCAGGCACACATCGCCCTCTGTGGCAGGCACACATCCCCCTCTGTGGCAGGCACACATCACCCTCTGTGGCAGGCACACATCACCCCCATGTTGCTGCTTTTAGTAAAATAAACTCTTTCCTTACCTTCTACAGCAGTGTCCTGTCTCATGTGTTCCTCCTCGGGGTTGAGCTCCTCCAGTGTCTCCTGCACTTCCTACTTCCTGGTTCTAGTGCAGGTCATGTGATCGGGACAGCAGAGAGATATCTCTGCGTTCCTAATCACAGCAGCAGGAGGAGGGAGACCGGGGAGACACGCTGGAGGAGGTGAGTAAAGAGTTTATTATTTTACTATGGGCAGCAGCATGGGGGCCATATCTAACACAGGGGGAGGGGGGATCCTGTGCAATCAAAGGTAAGCACAGGCAGATATAACATGCACAGCTCCCCCAGCCCATCAGCGCGATGCAGTTTCAGCACCACGCTACTGATGGACAGCGGCTGTGCATATTATATGAGCGGGAGCAGGAGATCAAACGCTGCCGCTCCCAGCTCTCCCTGCCCCCAGCAGCCCCCAGCACCGCTCCAGAGCTGCCCGCACCTCCACTGGACTCTGTATATATATATACACCCCCCCCTCCCGTATATTCGGATTATATGACGCACCCCCTACTTTCCCCCAAAATTTGGGGGAACAAAAGTGCGTCTTATAAAGCGAAAAATACGGTACTCTACACAGCTCACATATGCCAATCTGACATACTCTACACAACTCATATATGCCAACCTGATGCACTCTACACAACCCACATATGCCACCACATTATAAAATTCCATGACAAATTGTATGGTACAATTTCTCTTGTTACCCTTGTGAAAATAAAAAATCATGGGGCTAAACAACATTTTTGTGAAAAAAGTGATATTTTTTTTTTCATTTTCACAGCTCACCGCTATTAAAGTCTGTGAAGCACCTGGGGTTCCAGGGTCTCACCACACATCTAGATATATTGCTTGAGGGGTCTTGTTTCCAAAATGGTGTCACTCGTGGGGGGTTTCCATTCTTTAGGCACATCAGGGGTTCTCCAAACATAACATGGCATCTGCTAGCCAATTTTGTGTTCTAAAAGTCAAATGGCCCTCTATCTCTTCCGGGCCTTGCCGTATAATCAAGAATTAGTTTTCCACCACATATGGGGTATTAGTGTACTCAGGAAAAATTGCACAAAAATTGTATGATGCGTTTTTTCCTGTTTCCCATGTGAAAATCAAAAATATGGGTCTAAATCAATTTTTTCTTGGAAAAATGTGATTTTCTATTTTCATGGCTCAACGTTGCAAAATTCTGTGAAGCACTTGAGGGTTCAAGGTGCTCACCACATATCTAAAGATCACTCGGGAACACTATAAATGTGGAACTATTACTGCACTGCTGAAGATATGACACAGATCCAGGAGAGGTATAATGCAAGGTGGTATAATTCAACGTGTTTCAAAGTGTTACCCCACTTCTTTATCAGGAAATCCACCACTATATAGCCTCTATATTGTGTCTTGTCACACTTTTTTCCCTCTATACTATACCCTCACACCTTTTCCCCCATACATTTCTCTGATACTAAACCACATACACATTTCTTTTCCCCATTGTCCCCTCACACATTCTCCACCCTCCCCAAACTGTCTCATTTCACATTTTTCCCTCCCTCCTCATACTGTTTCCTCACATATTCCTCCTCGTTCACTAACATATTTTTCCACCTCCTCCTTATACTGTCTCCTCACACAATCCCCCCTGGTGTCTCCACACACATTCCTCAAACCCTATACAGTCTCCCTACACATTTCTCCATCCTCTTACTGTCTCCTCCTCCTTCAAACAATAATAAAACTTTGGTTTCCTCATCTCCATAGGAGTACTGACCATACCGACGTTCACCACCTATGTGGTGCAGCACATGACATTAGCAGCATAATCAGATCTCCCGATCACATTGTTGACATTGCCCTGACCCGAAAGTGCCAACAGTCAGGGCTTCAATTGCACTTGTGCCTGGAGTAATGGGCTAAAAATGCAGGTGACTGCCTATGCATTATTCATTTTATAATGAATTATAGAGAACCACTTGCTATGTTAGGTGTTTTAGGGGTATTTTAATTGTTATTATTTGGTTTATTGCAAACAGTTTGTACATTTTGCTAATAAATAATTTCCAAAGGGGATGAATAATTTGGATGGCAACTGTTAGGCTTGGGATAGCAATTTGTAAATGAAATAAATGAGCTGAAGTGGAAACCATTGTGGTTACCATATATTGATATCATATGCATAGTAAACTTACCTCATCTTGCAATGTTCTTCTGTCCCAGCCGTCACTCTGTCAATAATTCTACATTGTGTAAATGTTATATAAATTATTTGCATTTCTTTCCCATGGGGCATACCCTACAGTCCCCTAACCTGTTACTGCTGCTAATATAATGTCATAGGGACAACAAAGACAACATTTTACCATGTTACCATCTGGATATGGTTAATTTGTAGTTTTGTATGCATTTTTTTTCTAAATTGTTTTAGAATGGTGTCCACAGTTATTATAGCAAAATATTTCTGCATGTTATCACTCAAAAACTATAGACTCTTAGAAATAAACACAAGGTCAAAGTTCAAAACACCCTAAGGTAACGAAGTGTTCAATATTGGTGAAAATCCCTCCATTCATAATGAACGTTTACATTCTGCTGGGCGAGCGATGATTGGACTTTCCGGGTTAATGTCAATATTTTTCATTGCATGGCATAATACAATATTGGCTATTATTTCAAGCAAATATCATCCATTGTATCCTTTGTAAATATAAGGAAAACCCCCCAAATAGTCCATATAGATGTTCCACATGTCCTCACACCCAGAAAGCCTCTAGCAGATCTGACTAACAGAGGAGTTTTCACCTCCACTCCCAGAAAGCAAATGAGGCACGTGAGCTGCATTTTTTCTTTTTTCTTTTTTCCAAATCCTGGAACTGGAATTAAGGGAATGGCCAGTCCCACTCAGCTCTAGTTGCTGTTCCTAAAACCTGAACCCCAAATCCATGGCTATTAAAAAACACCTCTCAGCACTATACGTGCTGGAGCCTGCTTCTCTGGGTACTACATCACCAACGCTTGCCACCTCGATGACACGTACCTCCCATAAAGGACCTGTCCTGCTTCCACATTACATACCCCCTTCTGCCCAAAGCTGGGGGCTTGGCACCTTCAGCCAACAAACAATGTACTATCGACAGACCATCCACATTCCCGTATTGCTGTGAAAAGTAAAATCTTAATGGGTTAGGAACCATTGCATCACACAGGCATTGTTCCATGTTTTTTTTCTCATCCGTCTCAGTGGTGCATAGTCTGAGATTAGCTTAATCTTCCCACCCAGTAAGTAATACCTTAAGGCTTCTAGCACCCACTTGATGCCCAACCCTGTTTTTCTATAAGTATTTTCTACTCAGAAATAAATAATACTAGAAAAGAGAAGCGCTGATAGGGTCTTACCAGATAAACAGAGGGGTAATGTATACCAGTATACACTCACCTGATGTGTGAGAGTCACAACAACCACAGATAGCATGAGATAATGGCGCCTGCTGCAGCCCCATGTGGATATGTATTCAAAGCAGGAGAGAGAATGGGTTAATGCAGCGCATTCGCCAGAAAAGATGTAGATGTATTGATTAATTTATAAATCTTTTATTCCATAGGTCTACGCGTCTCGAGGTATGCAACCTCTTCCTCAGGACCAGAATATCAACAATGCATTGTTGAAATTCTGGTCCTGAGGAAGAGGTAGCATACCTCGAAACGCGTAGACCTATGGAATAAAAGATTTATGAATTAATCAACAAATCTACATCTTTTCTGGCGAATGCGCTGTGTTAACCCCTTCTCTCTCCCTCTTTGAAGTCCTACTCAGAAAGATGACAGTGTGCTCAACCCCATTTATCTACTATGACATGAACAGCACCCAATCTGACATCTGATGCATGCATCTGGACTATGAATTTTTTTGTGAAGCAGGGCGTTACAAAAAATGACTGTATATATAGCGCTAACTTTAGTTACTGAAATGCCCTTTTTGCCTCTGATGACCACTCAGACATGGCTGAATTTGCCATGGCTGACTTTGTACTCTGCAAAAGGTCTGTGGGGTGGTATTCATGGCAAAGTTGGGGAAAAACCTCTGGTAATAACCCACTATGCCCAGGAAGGTTCTGACCTGCTTCTTGGAGAAGGGTTGAGGTCAGCTCTATATTGCTTTTTATTATCTGAGGTTTAGTTACACCCCTACCTTCCATATAACCCAAATATTTGGCTTCTTCCATCCCCAAGGCACATTTTGTCGGGTTGATGGTAAAGTCAGCCTACCTTAGAGCATCAAGTACTGCCTTGATTTTATTCAGCAGGATCAAAAAAATGGGCCTCTCGGTCTTGCCCTACAGATCTGGAGTGAACTCCTGATCTGTAGCGCAAGATCAAGAGGCCCATTTTTTTCTGATCCTGCATGTTCATTCAGCTCCTGGTGTTTTGTGGTGTGGGCGGTCTAGCAGCAGCAGTCAGGTGTGCAAGCTGACCGGTAATTACCGAGTGAAATTAGCAGTGGAGTGATCCACAAGCGTTCACCTCTTGTCCTGTTCTATCTCAATGCTGATACCACTGGATCACTCCTTAATGGGAGAGAAGATTTCACCAGCCCAATTGATGTATCTTCAAAGATCGTGAATTTCGAGCTGGAGATCTGGAGTCTTGCACAGTGGAGGAGGGGAAGCTTACTGCATCAGCGAAGTGCTGGAGGTGGATATTACTAAGCTCTAACTCAGTGTTGTGCTTGTTCAGCACAACATGAAGCGGCGAGTGAGAATTTTACGCAAAAACGTTACATTTGATTTGTTTTTACAGTTTACACACAGGGAGCGCTTTAGCTCTTTTTTTCTGTTTTATTTGATTTTATTCAGGTGACTTCCCCAATCCTGGTTGAATATGTCATGCAAGTCGGCTGTTGCATATTACTTGTCAGGGGCCTGGACCTAATCAATGGCTGTCTGGAAGTTGACAAGAGCCTCTTGCAAACCGAAAGGCATCTTGATATATCGATAACATCCATCTGGTGCCAAGATGGCAGTCTTCTCCATGCCTTCCTTTCTATGACCTATCTTTGCGAGGCATCAGGTAGGCATCAGACTTTGAAACCACATTCAGATTACTGCAATCCCTACAGAATCACCACTCCCCAACTGGCTTTGGCATCAACACTACAGGACATGACCAGCCACTTTTGGATTCTTTGATGACTCTCAGGTGTAGCATCCGTTGCACCATTTTCCAGATCACCTCTCACCTGGCCTCTGTGATCAAATATGGTTTCAAGTTGACCCACACATGTACCTCTGTGACTACCTCATGGTCTATAACTTGCGTGAGACCTGGTAACTATGAGAAAAGATCTCTGATGCAACAACGGATGATGCAACAACTCCCAAAACTGTTGCTTCCAGTAGTGGGACAACGGTTCTGCCACCTTAGCATCTTCCACTGGAACTTTAGACTTGGCCAACAGACAAGGAGCTTTCACAGGTTTTCGTTCCTGCCAAGGTTTAATTAGGTTGACATTGTAAACCTGGTATGGTTTCTTTCTCCCTGGCTTGTGAACTTTATAGTTAACCTCACCAAATTTTCCAGCACTTCATATGGACCTAGCCACATACTTGACCAGGAATTTGCTTTCCACTGTGGGCACCAATATGAATAACTGCTTCATTGAACTAGGATTGAACTGCTTCATTCTGGCCAATCGATTCTACTGCACTGCTAGGCTTTGAGGAGGTGTTCCTTCACAATTTTCATCGCATTGGCAAAGCTTTCTTGCATCTGGGCCACATGCTCTATCACACTTCTGTAGGGTGTATTCTCAGTTTCCCAGGACTCTTTCACCAAATCCAGTAACTCATAAGGTTGTCGACCATATAGCGGTTCAAATGGGAAGGAGCCTGTGGAGGCTTAGGGAACTTCCCTAATGGAAAACTACAGGTAGGGTAGGAGACATTCCGGGGAGTCACTGCTTGTACTTCGCAGTGACTTCTTGGCACCTGCGCACATCAAAAGTAAAGACTGTGCCCACGGAAGGGTGAAAAAGTACAGGGGGAGAGACGGCATGCACAATGCGCAGGCATGGGATTGCCGGCCATGCTCCTGACATCAGAGGCGCATACTAAAGACAAGAGGAGAAGAAATTGGGGAAAATGAATACAGTATGCAGTCTTATCTTCTGGGCAGCACATAACCCATAGCCCAGAAGATATAAAAAATTATTTTTCCAAAACTGTCCATCATCCAGGAGGCATACAGGTGTGGCTAATTTCACCTCTATGCTACCTGTATGCTAATTTTACCTCTATGCCATCTCTATGCCCATATTAATAACTAACAAAACACAAAAGGGTGACAGATTCCTTTTAAAGGAACACCAATTTGTGTCTCAGTAATGCAAGCTCATTATAGGAGCTCAAAATGTGGTTCTGCTTGTAAAACAGCGTGCGCCATCTTAAATTCCACAATATAAACTCCAATAGCACTTAAATAAATGGTTTGCATGATTGCTTTTTCAGTTGAGTTACACCTATAATCTCTTTTTCTTTACACCTTCTCTGGTTTGTACTGTATATTTGAATTTTGTTTATTCTAGACTAGGACATTTATCTGTAATGATACCACCTAAGAACAAAAGCTCTCTGCTCACATAAATTACAATTTCATTTAAACTCTCAACAGCTCAGTTTTCAATCTCTTGCTCAGCTACTTGTCCATCAAAGCCATTAGTCTTGGTTTTTCTGGTTTTACTTAACACATGGATGTTCTTGCTGATGTGAGATGTCTTGAGTTCTTCATATTCTGGTGATTACATTTCCTGTGGTTGATGACATTTTTTTTGCCAAAAAGACACATATGGTTTTTTAAATTATCAATGTTTTTATTAACGTTCTTCAATAAATATACTGTACATCAGAAGTGATCAGTCTCACAAGCATATTTGGAATTTTTCTTTCAGTATTCACAGGTTAGGCCAGCCATATACAGGCACACACACTAAGCATTCCTTCTCAATTCTTTTATTGTAATTCCTAATACTTAGTATCAAGTGTAAGGGGTACTAGTGTGTTGCCCAGGGAAGGGGGTACTCGGTCCCGGGTGGTTGCAAACGGGAATGTCACTCTGGTGGCCGTTGCACGGTCCCGTGCCCTGGGGACGCTTAATAAAAGGGGAGTATTTACAGGGGATAATAAAGTTAATGTTTGTGACACCACCTGCGGGTTGCAGTTAAGAATGGAGAACCGCTGCTGCTCAACGTGGGTACTCCCAAGGATGGGAGTAGTGGCAGGTATGGTGGTAGGCCCGCTGCAGGTAGGGCTGTGCCTGGGAGATGTATGGTGTATAATGATGGAGACCACACCAGGTTAACTTTAGCAGTCTCTTCTCACATGGACCCTCGGCCTGTTGGTTCCAGTCCCAGGAGTATCAGTGCCAATGTAGTGACTCAGATTGCTCTGTCCCCGGCACTCTCTGTAGATTGAGTCCCCATAGCGTGGAGCATTTGGGAACCCCGACTGTCCCTTTTGGGGTACAGTCTCCTACTCTGTACGGCGGGCAGTGGGGAACCTGCAGGGAGGTAAGTGTCTGAACCCTGATCCTAGTTTACTGCTGATGCCCATGGATTATTTGGTTCGATGAAGTCTGTGAAGGTGTCCTCACCGTGCAGGTATTTATCAAACCATTTTAAACTTGACATTTGTCCTAGGGCCCTGTGCCCCGTTCGTGCTTTGGTCCCAGTGATATCTCGGTACCCGTCCTGGCGACCTCTCTCCTGTGCCCCAGGGTCATCGTTACATGGACCCAGCTCAGGCACGTCCGCACACCTCTCCTGTGTGCTCCCCACTCCTAACTCCTCTGACTGCCTCCTGACCCCTCCCACCAGGCTGGCTATACCCAGTGGCTCGTTCCCATGGCGACCATCCCCTTACATGGTTAACCCTTTATGCCCAGTGTGGATAGGAAAACTAGGATTTTAGATGTGTGTTGGTGGAATCGGCACTGGTACTCCAGGTCCCAGGGCGTAGGTCCTGCATCCCCAAGAGGATGCAGTTCCTTGTAGTGCCCTGAGGTTTTCAGGGTCATACACCAGCACAATGACTAAAACATTAGGTGAATCGATGTGAGTCTGAAGGGTTATCTTGAGTCTAAAAGAGTCTAAAGGCATCCAATTGTATTCAGTACAACTTTGTATGGTGATATTATCAACCAATCAGATTCCTAATTGTATAGTTTAAGAGGATTGACTATGTCCCTAATGAATAATCATGAACAGCCAATTTGTTTAAATAAGTTAAAAAAATCAGCATAGGTGCAGTGAAAAAATGTTTTCATGAACATTCATTATTTTGTTAACACAAATTCCAATCAATGACACTTGTAGAAGGGTGGGGGAGAAGAAGGTGATTATCATTATTTCATTAACATAAGTTCAAATCATTGATGCTAGCAGTGTGGTGTGCTGGGAAGGAGGTGAATATTCATTATTTTTTAACACAAGTTCCAATCACTGATCCGGCAGAGTGGTGAGTGAGATTAAAGGTGGGAAAAGGGTTGGATATTAATTCCATTAACTTCCTGATATGTGGCTATAACCTTCAGGGGTTTACAGCTACGTACACCAATAAATGTTACATATCCTGAAAGGGCTGCCCAAGCCCAATTTCATACATGTGGTCTCAATATGCTCACTGCACTCCTAGATGAATTCATTGAGGGGTGCAGTTTGTAAAATCGGGTCACTTGTGTGGGGTATCTGCTGTTCTGGCACCTAAGGTCAGGGGCTCTGCCAATGTGACATGGCATCCACAAACAATTCCAACCCTTCTGAGCTCTGATGTTTGCCAATTGTATATTTCCACCACATATGGGGTACTGGCATAGTCAAGAGAAGTTTTTCAAGAAATTGTATGGTGCATTTTCTTCTGTTACCCTTGTGAAAATGAAAGATTTGGGGAGAAAGCAGCATTTTTGTGGTAAAAATTTATTTGTTCATTTCCACGGCTTAATGTTACAAAATTCTCTGAAACACCTCGGAGTTCAAAGTTCCCATGAAACATCTAGACAAATTCTGCGAGGGATCTAGTTTCCAAAATGGGATTAGTTGTGGGGGAGGTCCACTGCTTAGGCACATCAGGACTTTGCCAATGTGACATGGCACCCTCAAATCATTCCTGCTAAATCTTAACTCAAGGGGCTCCCTTCTTCACTTAGTACTTTGCCTGAAAAGTAGTTTTCCCACTATATATGGGATAATGGCAAACTCAGAAGAAATTGCACAACAAACTGTACAGTACATTATCTCCATTATCACTATTACTTAACCTTGTGAAAATGGAAAATTTCAGCTAAAAGACACATTTTTTGTGGTAAAAATATATACGTAGTTTTTAATTTTCACAGCTCAATGGCATAAAATTCTGTAAAGCACCTGGGAGTTCAAGTTGCTCACCAAACATCTAGATAAATTCCTTGAGGCATATGGTTTGCAGAATGGTGTCAGTTGTGGAGAAGGTCCACTGTTTAGGTATAGCAGGGACTCTTCACACTCAACATGTCGTCCTCTAACAATTCCAGACAATTTTGCATTCGAAAAATCAAATGCCGCTCCTTCCCTTCTAAGCCCAGCTGTGCGCCCAAACAGTAGATTTCCACCACATATGGGGTATTGGTGTACTGAGGAGAAATTGTTAAAAAAAATTGTATGGTGCATTTTCTCATTTTTCCCTTGTGAAAATGAAAGACTTGGGGTTTAAAAATTGTTTTGTAAAAAATATTTTTTTTAATTTTTGTGGCTCAATGTTATAAAATTATGTGAGCACCTGCGGGTTCAAGGTGCTCACCAAACATCTAGATACATTTCTTGAGGGGTTTATTTCCTAGTTTCCAAAATGTTGTCACTTGTGTGTGAGATACTGTTTGGGCACATCAGGGGGTCTCCAAATGCGACATGGTGTCTGCTTTCTTTGCTCTATAAAATTCAAATGGTGCTCCTTCCCTTCTGAACCCTGCCATACGCCCAAACAGCACATTTCCACCACATATGAGGCATTGGTATATTCAAAATAAATTGTAAAACAAATTTTATGGTGCATTTTCTCTTATTTCCATTGTGAAAATGAAATATTTGGAGCTAAAGTAACATTTTTGTGAGAAAAAAATAACATTTTCATACTTTGCTTAACTTTCACATTGCTTAACTTCCTGTGAAGCACTGAATAAACTTTTTGGATGTGGTTTTGAGCAGATTGCAGGTGCAGTATTTAGAATGGTGTCAATTTTGGGTATTTTATCTCACCTCTCAAAGTCACTTTCATTGTGTTGTGTTCCCTAAAAAAGTGGTTTTGTAAATGTTGTTGGAAAGATGAGAAATATCTGATAAACTTTGAACCCTTCTTACTCCCTAACAAAAAAATGATGTTTCAAATGTGGTGCTGATGTAAAGTACACATGTGAGAAATGTTATTTTTTAACTTCTTTGTCTGACATAACTCTGGTTTAAGGGCATAAATATTCAAAATTTGAAATTTTGGATATTTTCACAAATAAATGCAAAAAATATCATCTTAAATTTACTACTATCATGAAGTACAATATGTTCCGAAAAAAAAAAGTTTCTCAGCATCACCAAAATCCATTGAAGGGTTCCAGAGTAAAGCGGGCTTTACACGCTACAACAAATCTAACAATGTGTCGGCTGGGTCACGTCGTAAGTGACGCACATCCGCCATCATTAGTGTTGTTGTAGCATGTGACAGCTACGTGCGTTTGTGATTGAACGTAAAACCGTTCATCGCATACACATCTTTCATTTCCATAAAATTGCACGTCGGGTTGTTCAATGTTCACGAGGCAGCACACATCGCAGTGTGTGACACCCCGGGAACGATGAACAGATCTTACCTGCGTCCCGCGACTCCCGCCGGAAATGCGGAAGGAAGGAGGTGGGCGGTATGTTTACGTCCCGCTCATCCCTGCCCCTCCGCTTCTATTGGCCGGCTGCCGCGTGATGTCGCTGTGACAACGAACGTCCCTCCCACTTCAGGAAGTGGATGTTCGTCACCCACATCGAGGTCGTATGGAAGGGTAAGTACGTGTGACAGGAATTAATCGTTTGTGCGATACGGTCAACAAATTGAACGTGTCACACATACGATGGGGGTGTGTCACATCGCATACGATATCGTATGCAGAATTGAAAGGTGTAAAGCAGGCTTTATAACCTGTCAAAATGACACTGGTCAGAATTGAAAAAAATGGCCTGGCAATGAAGGTGAAACCCAGGCTCAGTGGTGAAGGGGTTAATAAGCCTGTTAGCATTACGGCTTGCTCACTATCATTGTTAGAATAGGCCAACCTCTGACCTTGTGCCAAAAAACAGCAGCCATGGGTTCTTCTAAGCAGCTGCCTAGCGCTGTGAAATTGAAAATGGTGGAGGCCCACAAAGCAGGAGAAGGCTATAAGAAGATAGCAAAGTGTTTTCAAGTTACTTCTTAGTTCGAAATGTAATTAAGATATGACAGTTACTACTGTAGAAACAGTAAAGGGCAAGATAAGATCTGAAAGACCAAGCAAAATTTTTGTGAAAGCTGTTCGCAGGGTTGCTAGAGAGGTAAATCAGAACCCCCTACGTGACTGCAAAAGACCTTCTGGAAGATTTAGCAGACTCTGGAGCTATGGTACATTGTTCGACTATTCAGACACATGGAAGAGTCATCAGAAGAAAACCTTTCCTGCTTCCTCACCATATATTCAGCATCAGAAGTATGCAAAAGAACATCTAAACAAACCTGGCGCATTTTGAAAACATGTCCTGTGGACCGATGAGGTTAAAATAGAATTTTTTGGCCACAATAATCAAAGATATGCATGAAGAATAAAGGGCACAGAATTTCGAGAAAAGAATATCTTGCAAGCCATTAAGCATGGGGGTGGATCAATCATGCATTGGGGTTATGTTGCAGCCATTGGCATGGGGAATCCGCGGCTAGACCTCAAAGGAGCAGTGCATGCCAGATGACCAAGGAATCTCACAGAACTGTAAAATTTTTCCAAGGAAGAATGGATTAAAAACCTTCAAACAAAAATTGAAACATTCTTGGCTGGCTAAAAAAATTGTTTACAAGCTGTGATACTTACCAAATTGGGTGCTACGAGGTACGAGCCACACAGGGTGCCCAAACTTTTTCATCAGCCCATCTTCCTATTTTTTTTTGCCTAACATACAAAGGAAATGTGTCATCTTTGACATTATGCCTTTCAGAGATCATTTAATCTTCAATTTGCTTACCTGTTCACAATAACAGTAATTTTTATGAGGGGTGCCCAAACTTTTGCATAACTCTGTACCTGGATAATAAGTAAAGACTTGTCCTGAATCTACCCAGAGTAGTCACACCCATCTGAAAGTCTTTGTTTCAATAAGTTCTTGTGAGAAAAACCACACTCTATGAGGTTTTGGCAAGCCTGAATATATTAACTCCCTCCTTATGCTAACAATTTGTACAGTTTAGTTGTGCGTTTGGTCTTTACCATCATAAGGAGGTTAAGCCTTATCGCCAAAGCTTATTGTCACCTTCCTGACCAGGTAAAATTTTACAGTTCTGATTAGTGTAAATTTATGCTGTAATAACTCTGTAACACTTCAACGGATCCCAGCGATGTTTACCCGATACACATCCTGTAGCGGCCAACTACGTGTATCGGATAACCATCGCGACGAGGGAGGAACTTACTCTGTCAAACGCTATTCAAAGGCAGCGCGCTGGCCAATCAGAGTCAAGCGGCTCCTACCTTTGACGTCAGCGAGCTTGCAGCGGAAGTGCTGGGGCATCGGTTGCATGGTTACCCCATACACATCCTGTACTGGCGAACTGCAAGACCCAGGAGGCCGGCGATGGAACGGAAGGTAAGGTGAGCATAATATGTGTGTGTGCGTGTATGTTTGCGCATGTTTGTGTGTGTTTGTGTGTGTTTGTACATGTTTGTACATGCTTGTGTGTGTTTGTGCATGTGTGGAATGGCACAATAGGGGACCAGGATGGGACATTTAACAAGTTGTGGAACGAATTGTCTGCATTGCAATGATTTCCTTGGTTAACAAGCACACTCCCAGAACGGATTGTTCTCATTAACCAAGGTTCCACTGTATTAACATTGAATGACAGTATTACTGTGAAAAGCCAGTTACGCTTTTGGTGATCGAACTGTTATCGAACATAACCTCGAAATGTTGAACTTGACGCTAATTGTTTGCGTTCATCGAACGACTCGAACATTGCCTAAAACAGGTTGAATTTGAGATTGGCGAACAGTTTGATTCGAACACCACTCATCTCTACTCTGCACCCCACACACACGTCGGGTTCTGCACCCCACAAAAACATCGGGTTCTGCAACCCACAGACACATCGGGTTCTGCACCCAACAAACATCGGGCTCTGCACCCCACACACACAAATCGGGTTCTGCACCCCACACACATTGGGCTCTGCAAACCCCAGACACACATCGGACTTTGCACTCACATACACATCGGGTTTTGCACCCCCCACACACACATCGGGCTTTCCACCCCACACACACATCAGCTCTGCGCCCCATGCACACATCGGGTTCTGCACCCCATGCACACATCGGGCTTTGCACCCCCCACACACATCAGCTCTGCGCCCCACACACACATCGGGTTCTGCACCCCACGGACACATCGGGCTCTGCACCCCTCACCACATTGGGCTCTGCACCCCCCCACCACATTGGGCTCTGCACCTCACCACACACATAGGGCTCTGCAACGCCCCACACACATAGGGCTCTGCAACCCCCCCACATGGCGCTCTGTACCGACCCCCACACATGGTGCTCTGTACCGACCCCCCCACCCCTATAGGTAATACATGTAGGGAATACATACTCACCCCTCCTCAGTCCCTGCCACTGCTCCTCATTCGTCCGCTGTCTACTCTGGCCATATCAGCACAGTAGTGACATCACCGCTGTACTGATCTGTCAGACACAAACAGCTGGACAATGCTGAGAGACAGTGCAGCGCTAATGCTCATCAGGGCTTTCAAATGTATTGGCATCTGTGATGCCAATACATTTGAATATGCGATCCTGAGCAGGGGGCACCATGCTGGTGGTGACACCACGGCAACCGCCGCCAGGCTCCTACCACAGCTCACGGACCCCACAGCAGTGGCGGAGGAGGTTGCGGGGAGAGTGCAGTGTGCGGTAAAATGTGTGGGAGGCTGTGCGGAAGGGAGGTGGGGACTCCACGCACTGTACCCGCCCAGCAGGGCGGCAACATGAAGTCTGCTCTGCGGCCGTCAAAAATGTGGTCATGACGTCACAGGAAGCAGCAAAATCCCAGCAGGAGCGGTCACATGACTGCTCTGAGCCGGTAGGAGAGGGGCTGACAGCAGGGTAGGTAGGTAGTTGCTATCTACCTCCCTGCGCCAATGTAGCCAAATAGTGCAATAAACAAAAATTTGCAAAATAAGCCGGATTGTTATGATTCAGGGACCGAGGAGGATCGAAAAATGCAGAATCCCAAATAGTAACAGAGTGGCTGGAACCTTAACGGATTGCAGACCTAATCCTGACACACACCGGAGAACTAAATATTCCCACAGATAGAAATATGAGAAAGCTAATCTGCCTCGAAGCAGTCACCAAAGATAGATAGAGAGCCCCCCACATGTAAAGACTACGGTGATATATAAAAACACAATACAAAACCAGAAAAGACAGATTCAGCAAAGGTGAGGCCCAAACTATCTTTATAGAAAATAATAGGAAAGAGCACTGTCTGCAACTGTATAAAACCCTAATAAATACCAGCACTTCTGATATGGAAAAATCCTGAGGTCACACAACCTCTACCCCACTGAATCAGCACTTAAATGTTACTGGGATCCAAAAACACTAATACAGATGAGGGACCAAGCATGACAAACACAATACCTTGCAGAATCATGGAGCAAAGTATACAGACACTCCCAGTAGGGAATGATCCTATTCCACCAAGAACTCCACACAGACAAAATAGGAATCAAGCATTAGTATTAAAGCAGAAAAAAAACAACAAGAAAGTGGAAAACAAACAGCAGAGGTACAAAGACCACTTATCTGAGAGGAGTTCTGGTTGTGAGCAGGGCTGGTTACAGAATGTCCTTAACACACAGAAGACCATTGAGCACCGGTAAGTAACAAGAGAAAACTACTCAGTTATATAGTCCCAGTCTGACCCTGATTGCCAGTCCTCTGCAGGTGTGTGACTTTCATTCCACAAAGCAACTGCACCGCCAGTACTGACCACAAGAGGGAGCCCCAAACTGGAAAATGTATTTACAACACCGGATAACCCCTTTAAACTTTACTGCTGCTGTATGACATACAGTCCCCTACAGTTACATATTTCCTTCACAACAGTTTTCCCAAAAATATGTTGCTTTTGCCTGCTTTTGATGTGTGGTGCCGCAGGAATGACGAACAACCAGCGGCATGCACCACCAACGATATTATGAAAAGGAGCGACTTGTCAACGATCAACGATTTTTGATGTTTTTGCGATCGTTGATCGTCGTTCCTTGCTGTCACATGCTGCGATGTCGCTAACGACGCCGGATGTGCGTCACAAACACCGTGACCCCGACGATATATTGTTAGCGATGTCGCAGCGTGTAAAGCACCCTTAACTCTGATGATGAAGAAGTTGGATTACTTTGAAATGTGTCAAATATACTGCCCATATTCTGCATTTGGTAACTTTGATCCCCTTCTGCAGCCACGCAGATTATGCCAGTTTTTTTCTTTTCTCAATATCCTTCGGTTTGTGGCTCAGTGCTGCACTCAGCACTGATGAGAGTTGTAGTCAGTACCTGGTGCCTGTGAATCTTACTGCTAATCACAGTTTCCGGAGTTGCAGTTCTGGATTGTAAATTACATCAGAGCTTTGAGGAAACATTTTTTTTTATTAATTAATTGGTGAATGAGGGAATGTGTGGGGTAGTCTTTGTTCAAATAAACTATTGTTTGTCTGTGTGTTGTTAACTTTACACTTACAGGGTTAGTTGTAGGGGTGTCTGATAAACACCTATCCATTACTAACCCCTGGGCTTGATACCAACCTGAGATTACACAGCTGACATCAAATCCATTAACCTGTTAATCTGATTGCCACGGGAGCAGGGCAATCAAAAAGAGTCAGGGTGAAGCACAGAAATTGGTGCATCTAAAGAGATGCGCCAATTCTGAGCTGGCTGCGAGCTGCTCTTTTTAGGCTGGGAAGGGCCAAATAACCATGTGCATTCCCAGCCTGATAATATCATCTCGATGCTTTCTGTTTTATCTTGACTGGATATAAAAAAATGGGGAACACCCTATGCTTTTTTTTTTTTTTTTTTTAAATTATTTGTTAACTTCTAGTAGTGACCTGGGAGTCAGACATGCATCCAGGCACCATCCCCATGCTGTTTCCATTTATTTTGTGCACTGTTTCCATGAATTTTAGCTATTTTTTTTGCTCCCCCCCAAAGCCCTCCTATAGGGGTCAGCTGCAAGATACTTACGTTCCCCATAGACTTTCATTATGCTAGTTACTTAAATTGATTGGATCTTAGCATCGGACCCACTCGATTTGAGTAACGAGCACTCGAGCACTTTGGTGCTGGCTCAGCACTAGTCTCCAGATAAGACCATAATGTGTCTAGTCTCAGATAAGACCACATTGTGCTTATTTGCTCCACAACTTCCTTACTCTCATTTGAATTTGAGAGGGCCAGTTTGGCTAGAATAAATTGCAGACGCCATGTCACATTTGAAGAGCCCCTGACATGCCAAAACAGCAGAAATCCCCACAGGTAACGCCTGTAATGGTGGCATCCATTTTGAAATGAAACACTGGCATTCATTTTGTCTTCTGTATAGTGTTTTAAACAATTTTTCTGTGTTTGAAGTTCCAAAGAAGATACATTTCCTACACACACTGACCTTCAAGTTTTCCCTGAGGGAACACTCTGTATGTGGCCTTGAAGCTTCCTGCTGAGAAGGCATGTACTGTCCAGTTTTCATAGACAAGGTTTGAGACACACCTCCAGCCCCATAAAAGTATGCCCACACTACATTAATAAACAAGCATGAGACGTAACCTATAAACACATTACTTCAATCGTGTAGAAGATTAAAATACAACCAGTCAAATGCTAATGCAATCAATCAGATGCTCATGTTTTGTATATTATCTCTTTGCTCAGCTCAGAAAAGTTAACTGTATAAATATATATTTATATCTAATAAATGGGGTATCTTGTCATATTTAGAACTCTGCTGGTGTTGGACCTTGTATATTATCTCTTTGCTCAGCTCAGAAAAGTTAACTGTAGAAATATATATTTATATCTAATAAATGGGGTATCTTGTCATATTTAGAACTCTGCTGGTGTTGGACCTTATTCCCTCTGTCGACAGCATTAATCTTTGGCATAAGGCAGATCCCTGTACAGTTGGTCCCCATTTCTGCCTGCCATGAAATTTTCTTTGGCGGTGAATGTGGCCACTACAATAGCATTGTGACGCCCCTGGACTATCAGGTCATCACAGGCTATTGCACAATCTACCCTCCCGTGCAGTATCCACCTCCCTCTTGGTTATGGTGCCCTAACCAAATAGTGTTGCCTACATCAACAAATCAAATCCTAGATACACCCTGTACCACACCCACCAGACACACCAGTGGACAGCTTGAGTGGAATAGAGTCGCTTACCTGGGGGGTCAGGGAGGGGAGGTGAGGAGTGTAGTCAGTTGGTAGTTTGAAGTGGAGGAAGTAGTGAGTGGTGGTGAGAGAGTAGCCCTCGAACTGTGAGGAGCCCTGAGGAGGTTGGGAGCGGTGACTCCCGTACGAAAACTGTATAGGTTGCAGATGGTGGTCTGGGCCTAGAGGAGTCAGACCCCTGGTCGCAGGGGATCATGGCAAGGGAATCGGATCTGTCGAGCAGGACAGCCGATGACCTTGCACCATCACCGGTCCGGGTCCGAGGCACAACGGGGTATGTTGACCCTAGCTCGGGGAGTAGCTGCATGCAACCCGATAATTTACCCGTGGAGAACGGAGCCTTCAAGATTCGTTCCCAACCGCTCCAAAATTGGGGCACTAGCGCAACGAGAGGGATAGGACTTTCCATCCAAACCGGTTTAGAAAATCCCAAGCGTGAGCCCTGAGAGCAATCTCCCACACTTAGCCACAGTGGGGAGTGGGACCCGGCAAGTTTCACACTACCGGGACCACCAGAGCAGTAAACTTAGTGCCAAGAGGCAAGTCACGGATCACCAGGCAGCACCATTGGGGACGGAACCTGAACTAGCTCCCCTCAGCGACAGCGGTGTCCAGAGATTTGGTTTACCCGGTTGTCAGTGTCTGCTTAATGGACTGAGTGAGTACCAGAGTGATCCCTGTTTCCCACGGCCTTATCCTCACACTGAGTCCCGGGGCATTCCCCTTCCCGTGGTGGGTCACAACTAGAGTTGAGCGTGGTTCGAGGTTCTCTAGTTCTAGGCTCGAGTGATTTTGGGGCCTGTTCTAGATCGAACTAGAACTCGAGTTTTTTGCAAAAGCTCGATAGTTCTAGAAACGTTCGAGAACGGTTCTAGCAGCAAAAAACCAGCTAATTCCTAGCTTGGTTTCCGCTGTAATAGTGTAAGTCACTCTGTGAATTACACTATTATGACATTTCAGTGTATAGTGTGCGTGAACAGCGCCTTCAGATCACTGCTGTTTCTATAATGGCGATCGCCATTTTTTTTTTTTTTCCTTGTCTTCCTTCCCAAAGCGTGCGCGTGTAGTGGGGCGGGCCAGCATGTTAGCCAATCCCAGACACACACACAGCTAAGTGGACTTTTAGCCAGAGAAGCAACGGCATGTGTGATAGGATGTCCATGTCACATGTCCCTGCATTATAAAACCGGACATTTTCCTCCAGGACGCCATTATCTCTTCTGCGTCTTTGGTGTCAGACATCACTGTCGCAGCTCCGTCCTCCTGAGTCCTATCGCCGATACTGCTGTATGCGCTCCATACACAGCGTTAGACAGCTTAGGGAGAGCACTTTCTGTCAGTCCTTTTAAGGGCTCAAACCGGCAGGGTCAGAGAGCCATAGGTGACAGGTCCTGAAAACAGAGACAGCGTCTGTGTAGCCAAGGTCAGGGATTTCGTCGCTGCATTTCACCATTAGGAGGGAATAGAAAGGCAGGCTTCCATTCCTCCACCCAGAGCCCCACAATCCTGGCACTGTACCCTCCTGTCCTCTGCACACTCCAACTCATTATAACTAAGCCATTATACTAGCAAACACTCAGTGTACCTAGTGGCATCCTAAACGTGGCTATTGGACTTTGCTATAGTCCCACTAGTGCAAAGACATTTGCAGAGCACGTCTGCCTGCATTGCACACTCCAACTCTTTTTAACTAAGCCATTATACTAGCAAACAGTCAGTGTACCTAGTGGCATCCTAAACGTGGCTATTGTACTTTTGTCTAGTCACACTATTGCAAAGATATTTGCATCACGTCTGCCTGCATTGCACACTCAAACTCTTTTTAACTAAGCCATTATGCTAGCAAACAGTCAGTGTACCTAGTGGCATCCTAAACGTGGCTATTGGACTTTTGTGTAGTCACAGTAGTGCAAAGATATTTGCAGCACGTCTGCCTGCATTGCACACTCCAACTCTTTTTAACTAAGCCATTATACTAGCAAACAGTCAGTGTACCTAGTGGCATACAAGAAGTGGCTATTGTACTTTTGTCTATTCACACTATTGTAAAGATATTTGCAGCACGTCTGCCTGCATTGCACACTCCAACTTTTTTTAACTAAGCCATTATACTAGCAAACAGTCAGTGTACCTAGTGGCATCCTAAACGTGGCTATTGTACTTTTGTCTATTCACACTATTGTAAAGATATTTGCAGCACCTCTGCCTGCATTGCACACTCCAACTTTTTTTAACTAAGCCATTATACTAGCAAACAGTCAGTGTACCTAGTGGCATACAAGAAGTGGCTATTGTACTTTTGTCTATTCACACTATTGTAAAGATATTTGCAGCACGTCTGCCTGCATTGCACACTCCAACTCTTTTTAACTAAGCCATTATGCTAGCAAACAGTCAGTGTACCTAGTGGCATCCTAAACGTGGCTATTGGACTTTTGTCTATTCACACTATTGTAAAGATATTTGCAGCACGTCTGCCTGCATTGCACACTCCAACTCTTTTTAACTAAAGGCTACTTTACACACTGCAATATCGGGCGCGATCTCGTCGTATGTGCGGCACGCCCTGTTCGTTAGTGCGATGTGTGTTCATCGCTGTGTGTCCATGTTTTAGTCGTGTGCTTACGGTCACATGTCACAATCTCTTTTATATTCACCTTCAAAGCTATCTCGTTTCCCGATGTAATATGGAACATAATCATCGTTGTGTAGCGGTCTCACCGCATGGATTTCCAATTGTCATGGCGATATGGGCGTTGGTTCCCCACACAAAGTGCATCTTGATGTAGTAGAATTGTAAACTCGCAACGCCCCTTCTTGCCTCGACTCATTTGTTTAATCAGCGCTATTGATTTTCATTGGATGTTGGTAGTATAAATGTGCGCAGATGCGTGTTCATTCTTCCAGCTTTTGTCTACCCATTAGCGTTTGTCCTCGCACAAGTGAATTTTGAAAACAACTGTCATCTGGACTTGCGAATCTTTGCTGCAAGGTATGTGTTATAGTATTTACTCAATTTCTTTTTTGTTTATAAATTATTCTTAATTAGTTTTTTTTTTAATTTTTAAAATCAGTGTTTGTACTGATTTATCTCCAATTTAATGTTTTCCAGATGTGTACTAATAAGGAGGAATTCCTACGTGAATTCATAGAGGTGTACCAGACGCAAACACCCTTATGGAAAATAAAATCCCCCGAGTACAGCAATAGGCAACTTAAAAAGGATGCGTACCTTAAAATGATAGTAATATATGACAAATACCATCCTAATCAAAAAGGGACCGAGGATCTCGTGAAAAGAAAAATACAGGCAATACGCACAGTTTATAAGAAAGAACTGAACAAAATAGAGGAATCCAAACGTTCTGGTGCTGGCACTGGTGATGTCTACGTCCCAACGCTCTGGTATTTTGATTTATTGAATTTCACAAGGGACCAGGAGCTTCACAGGCCATCAACCAGTAGCCTCAATATTGGTGGTGATATTCCCCCAGATGCTAACAATGAAGTGATTATATCTGAGGTATAATTTTTATTATTGTCATAATTTGTCATAAACAATTTGTGTTTTTTTTAATTATGATGAAATGAAAATTTGTATACTTTTCAATATATGTAAAAGTATTCAAATGTTTTATTAAAAAATTATTTTAAAATGCCAATTTTATTTAATTATGTTATTTTTGTATTGCAGGAGCCAACAACAAGTCAACAATCATCATCTGAACACCTAATGGAAACTCCTGCTAGCCAATTAACCAATGTTGATTTGCTTGAGGCAGGCCCATCAAATGTGTTATACACACAAAGTTGGCAAAGGAAAAAAAAAACCATCCCTGCAAACACTACTACAGCTGTAACCAAACTGATGGGAGTGGCACAAAACATCCTAGACCAGCACAACAGACCACCCCTTTCTGGTCTTGCTATTTTCGTGGATGATGAACTGCGTGAACTTACCCGAGAACAAAAATACATTGCCCAATGTTTAATCCAGGATGTCTTACGTTTGGCAAGAGCTAAAAAACTAACAGAGTCATCCTATGTTGCCATTGGCGAGGTTTCTCATCCTGTTGATCCTGTTGATCCTGTTGATCCTGTTGATGCCCCTGAAAATCCTCAAGCTGCAGCAGAGCCATCAATACAACCACTTCCAAAGGGTGGTGTGCGTGGCCGTAGGTCACGCATGAGTTTGCTTAACAAACGCAAAAAGTAGTTTCTAATGTTAAAAATTTTTTATTTTTTTTTTGTGTTTTTTTTTTTTTTGTTATTATTGTATTCCTTCTGTTGCATGCTGTTTAGTGCATATTTGTGACAATAAACAAATTTGTTACTATACCAATTTCCCTAGAGAATAAACCTGGCATATGAAATAATGTGTGGTTTGAATCAATTACGCACAAATTTGTTATATTTTTAAAAACTTTTTTATTTTTAATTACAATCATTTCTTAACTTGTATAACATTTTTTTTTTTTTATATATTTTTTGGGTTAACTATTAATTTAAAAACCTTTCTACATACATGTTAAACATAGAACAATCACAAACAAACATGATTTATTTATGACGTTGATTAATATATTTATGGATTAGGGCATCATGGGCCGCAGAGGCTTCTTTTAGTCGGTTCGCAGACACATAAATATCATATAGTGTTATTATTTCTGAAAAGAATCAAAAACAAAATTAATTATTTTTTAAATATTTTAGCGTTTGGTTTTTAAAAAAAAAAAAAGTGGTCATTCAATTTTTACATTGACCATTATGTTGTAAAATCATTAAACTTACCATTACTGACAACTTCTTCTTCACGTTCATCTCCGGATGATGCGCTCATGTCCCAACCTGATCCTTTCCCACCTAATTTCAACATAAGTTAATATTGTTAGAGTTTTATCCATTTAGAAAAAGATTTACAACTGTACTAACTTTGCCAAACAACATCAGTACCATTGTCCTCCATATTCTCTTCAGACATTACATCTGCATCAGCATGTCCTGATGATGGTGAAATTACATCATAATCAAGGCTGTCTGCTTCCTCATTTAAAATGGGTAGGCTATTTTCACGGTTGGAATCCATGCTTGGAGCCAGCTGCTGGACAACATTATCTTCATTATTGTTAGTGGGCTGGCTTGACTCATTAGTCAATGAATTTACATCTGTTAACATAAAATATAAACAAATTAAATTAAACAAAAAAAAAACATATGATGTGATTATTTAATATAAAAAATCACACCAGACCTTAAATGAATTTAAAAACAACAACTGTAATGTTTTGATATTAGAATTCAAAAATATATATTATGTAAGTATGAAAAATATCTTACCAGCTATCACTACCAGGTTACTTCGAATTTCTTCTATTCTCTCCTTATCCCTGTACTTTAAATCAGCCCATTTCTTCAGTACCTGCGTTGATGTGCGTCTGATATCAAATTTACGGTACAGGCCCCTGCATATTTTTTTAACAACACTTCTTTTATGTCCCATAGGACGTGGATATGTCTTTACACATATATAGTCCAGTGCATCCATCCTTTTCACCAAGTATTGGACCTCCCCTTGGCCCCAGACCTTTGCACGTTTGTTTGGTGACATTTTCGCTTTCAGTTTCGCTATAGATCAGCAGGTACACAGTGTGGCGTGTCACATGGTCCTTTAGACGTTTTGACGTCATGAGTTTTTTTATTTACATGTTAACAAAATGAACATTGTATTACGCCGTAGTGTACATTAATAATACTTATTGAAACGTACGTCGGATGCTTTAGGGGGTTTCCCTTGCCTACCGCCTGCCTGTTCCAGTGCCACCCCTGATTGGTAATTATAGACCCTTTTGGTTTCTCTCCCTCCCTCCTGCTGGGACTTACTGTTCGCCACTGGGCTGATCTGATTTCTAGGAGGTTATTTTGGGGAGTTGGTAACCACAGACCTTTGGTCTTCTTCCCTCCCTCCTGCTGGGATTTATTGTCCGCCTTTGGGCTGACCCTATTGTCAGGAGGTTATCTTGGGTGCATTTCACTTGGTGTATTGCCAGCACTGGCACAGGCTCTTTTCACCTCTCCTCACATGTCATTTCATACTTGCAGCTTTTATTGCATGTCAGATATTTGTACACTGTTTTGATATTGATTTTAATATCATGATAAATAAAGCTGTTTTTACCCTTTTTGAAAATTACTCCTTTCTCCTCTGGTTTCTCATTAATAATACTTATGTGCGCATTTTTGTATGCGCAAATGCGTTGTTTTTTTAACCCTTTGTTGTTTAATTTAGAAAACAAATTTGTATGTGATTTATATTTTAGTAAAGGAAATGTGGCGTATATTTTTGAAAACATAATGGTTTATGTCATGTAAAAATCAAACATATTAATAACTTTAAATTATCATACGAGATAAATGATTGACAGAATGCTTGTAATGCTTAATTAGTTTTTTATTTTATTATTTTCCTTTTTAAATTAATGTTTTCCAGAAGAAAGATTTTGTTTACAATCATACATGAATTTGTCATGATTACAAATGTTTTTACAATAAAAATAAAAAAAAATTCCCAATTTTGTATTAAGTAAAAAAAAATTTTTACATTCATACTACAATAAACAATTTTCCCTTCAAAATCAGATACTTTACACCCTTAAGGCAATTTCTTTTAAACTCATAACATTTTCAAAAATTATACTTACATTACTTTAACACAAACATGCAATCTCATGTTTAATGATCACCTAAACTCATTAATTAATTAGAAACATGCTGCCATGACACAGCCCCTGGGCCATTAAAAAAATTACAATAATTAGCTCTGTTTTCCATTGCATCCATCATACTACGTGACAGGGGTGGCTGTGGCAAAAGATTATCCAGTGGGTTAACTTGCTGACGCCATGCCCCAAGCTCAACAACACCATTACTTTGATTTTCTACATCAACAAAGCCAGGTGGAACATATTCAAGGCCATCTCTTTTTCTGAGAAAATTATGCAAATAACAGCATGCAAGCACAACATTGTCAATGGATTCAAGTTTTAAGTTGATTGGCATGGAAAAGATACGAAATCTACTGCTTAAGATGCCAAAAGCATTCTCGACAACTCTTCTAGCTCTGCATAGACGATAATTAAAAATGCGTCTTTCTAAATTCAAGCCTGTAAGTGGATATGGCCGTAACAAATGACGTTGTAATGGAAAGGCCTCGTCCGCCAAAAAAACAAAATTTAAATTTCCAATGGTATTTTGGTTTGTGGGTAATTGTAGTTGATTTTGTTTTAGCCGTAATGCAAACTCCGTATGTTCAAATACACCACCATCCGAAACTCGGCCATTCATGCCGATATCAATGTAAAGAAAATCATAAGTGGCGTTGACAACCGCCATAAGGATAATGCTGTGGTAGCCCTTGTAGTTGTAATAATATGAGCCAGAATTATGTGGCTGCATTATCCTTATGTGTTTGCCGTCAATTGCGCCACCACAATTAGGGAATTGCCATAATAGGTTGAATGTATTTGAAATATTTTCCCAATCACTTGGACTATTTGGCAAATGCATGTAGTCATGTAAAGCATGTGCTATTGCCAAACATGTCTCTGGAATTAATCAGCTAAGTAGAGAGCGGGACACTGCTGATGAATACTGAAGGTCAGTCAAACTGCGTCCTGTAGCCAAGAATCGAAGAGTCACCCCCAAACGCTCGTCTACAGGTACTGCCTGACGCATTACTGTATTATTGCGCATGATATAAGGACGGACTTTCTCTAAAAGGTATGAGAACGAGCTTTCAGACATGCGTAAGTAGTTTCGAAAGTCATGTGGGTTATGCTCTTGTAGGTCTCTTACAAGGTGCATGTGTGTATAGCGCTGTCTCTCTAGTAGCCATTTGCGTGCCCAAATTCGTCTTTTTCTAGTTCTGCATCGCATGTTATGATCCTCGGCAAGGGCAAGGGCTCCTCCGGCTACAAGCATGGCAGCTATGACGGCATTTTCATGCTCACTACGCATATTTAGCCTGTATAACAGAGAATAATATATTATTTTGTTTGTTATTTAAATTCTTTTTTTTTTGTTTTTTTTTTTAAAAAAAATTTTTTTTTTTGGTCAGACAATAAAAAACTTTTACAAATATGAATCTTATTCTTATTGGTCACACTAATGTTTGACGGCTTTTAAAATTAAAAGTTTGGATGGCTGCAATCTTGATTAACATACAATAATGGTTACTATAATATATATAACTGTAATGTATTAAAGAAACACAAATACATTCATAATATAGGCTATTTACAAAACAATAATAAACCCAATTCAAAACTACAAACATATTTAAATTTTAGAATACAAAGGAAAAATAAAACAAAAATAAATGAAGAAAAAAAAAAACAATTATTGTAAAAAAAAAAAAAAAAAAAAAGAAAAAAAAAAACCTCACATGCGAAGTTTATCTCACGGACGAATGACGCAAAACTATACGCCGGACAAGGAGGCAGCAGGACACGTCCAAAACCTACGAAATGAACCTAGGAAATGAACCCACCAAATGGAACAACGCTAAAAGGATGTTTGCGTATTACATATATTAAGGTCCAATCATGGAGCAGATACGTTAGCAAATAGGAAACAAGTAGGCGTATTGAACATTTAAACCACCATACACGCCCGTATCGATGATGACGCAAGAGGCAACAATTTTTTAAGTCGCTTTAGTAGTGTCACACGTAACGAAAAGTATGTTGAAAGGAACGAGCAACGATAGTTACAAAGAAAAAACAACGATTTTTGGGAATAAGGACCCGTGTCGCCGATTAGCGATAAATCACGCTTTTGCGACGATTTTACATCGCTGAACGCTGTTACACAAAGCAATATCGCTAACGATTGCGGAAGTGCGTCACCAAAACCGTGACCCCAACGACAACGCTCGGGCGATATCGCAGTGTGTAAAGCCCGCTTAAGCCATTATGCTAGCAAACAGTCAGTGTACCTAGTGGCATCCTAAACGTGGCTATTGGACTTTTGTCTAGTCACACTAGTGCAAATCTATGTGCAGCACCTCTGCATGACACCCTCCCGCTCTGTTTTTAATAAGCTATAATGATAGCAAAAAATACTGCCATTTAGTGGCATCATAGAACTGGCTGTTGTATTCCATTAGTGCCCCACTGGTGCCAAGCTATTTCTAGCACCTCTGCATGACACCCTCCTGCTCTGTTTTTAATAAGCTATAATGATAGCAAAAAATACTGCCATTTAGTGGCATCATAGAACTGGCTGTTGTATTCCATTAGTGCCCCACTGGTGACAAGCTATTTATAGCACCTCTACATGACACCCTCATGCACATTTTGCTACGCTAATGTTATAGCAAACTCATGGAATTCATTGCTGCATTTGATAATTCGGAGGGATAGAAAGTCAGGCTTCCTTTAGCTTTTCCTTCTGTTCATAGACAGCATCTCCAAGAGCAATTTCCCCTCCACGTCTAAGTGTGGAGAGGCAGCTAGTGCGCATGCGTGTGCCGATTTACCCCAGCTGCAGCCTAATTACAGTGTTTCGCCTAGTGAGTATGCTCAGCCTGACTGTGTTATTCCTGACGCTAAGTCTTCATTTCGGGATACAGCGCATGCTCCCACACTAAGTGTGAAAAGCCTCTTTGCACAGGTGCTTGCATTCCGTGCCGGGTCTAAGTCCTGTTTTGTGCCTAGACACCATGCTAAAGCTGATAGTCTTTTTTCAGAGACTGTATTTCATGCTACTGAGCATGCTCAGGCACTTACTGCATCAGAGACTAGGTCCGGTAATGAACTCTTTGGCCCTGCCCCTGATGTGGGGGGGCACATATAGACCACAGGGCATCAGGTGTCCTCCCAAATGGCTTGCAGAGGCCCACCCCTATGACTTTTCACCGCATTATTGATGGTCAGACGATGACTGGTGAGGTGTTTGGGTCATGGCAGCCATGAGGTCATCATTGAAGTTGCGGTTCCAAATAGGACGCTAGTTATGCCACTCATGACGTGTCACTCTACTTTTGTCTCCAGGAGGTGCATTGTGGTTCACCCTGGTTTGGGGCGGACCCAGGTTATAAAAGGGGCTGGAGCCAACAAGGAGGTGCGCAGTCTTCTATTATGCTCCGAAAGAGCACACCTCCATGTGTTGAACCCATTGCGGCTTTAGGCCAGAGGTAGGCAGGGATAGGGTGTCGATGCAGGCCACCACCACAGTTGGTAACGCAGAACGGTTAAGACCAGCTCCTGTCCTACCAGTCCTGCTTGTGCAGCCCAGTGGCATTAACAGGCCTGCTGCTGCTGATGCGCCTGCTGTCCACAGGTGTGCCCCTACGCACACGGTCAGCGTACTCAATGGCCCCTGTGTTGTTAACAGGGAGTTCCTGGGCTGGGTGGGCATGTGGACCCTGTGACGCTAACAGGGCTCCCAGTCTCCAGATCCGAATGGCGTCTAACTCGGTTCAGGCTACTATTAGTTTCATAGCCACACAGCTCTGTATCCTCCACCAAACCTTCCAGTTGCCAACCTCTCCTTTTCCAACTGGGAGCACGGTGGACACTGACTGCTGATGGGGATATATACCTTTCTCTTTCTTTTCTTATTAATTTTCGTTATATAGCGGTAACATAGTATATACCACTTTATCCAAATCTGCCAGTCCCACTGTAACAGATGGTGTTTCTTCAGCAAATGTTACTGTTGCTTAACCACCAAATCCACGGACCAAAACTTTTTTCCCCTTTCCAACACACCTGTTCCCCTTTCCACCAGCATCTGTCCTTTTTCAACTCATTTTGGTATATGACCAAAAGTGCAACTCTGCGGGGACACCGTACTCAACGCCATCTCAGCACAGCAGCCATCCCTCGGTCCCTCCGATGTGGACAAGTAAAAGACCATTTCCTCCTATCCATGACAAAGCGTTGAGATTCACTCTGTGCAGCACTGGTGTTTAGTGGAAAAGTAGATCTAAGATTGCGTACCACATTCTGCAGATACTCCTGTATACGTGCGTCCATTTCTATGGCAGGAATTATTTTGCCAAATTTTGTCTTGTACCGGGGATGTAACAGTGTGGCAACCCAGTATTCTGGATTACTTTGAATTCGTACAATCCGAGGGTCATGTTGTAGGTAGTGCAGCAAGAAGCCGCTCATGTGTCTTGTGCATCCAGGAGGACCAAGTCCTTGGTGTGTTGGTGGCAGAGAGGTGAGAATCGTGCCTCCTTCCTCTGCCCTCTCCCCACAACCTCGCACAACCGAAATGTGAGCAAGCTCTCACTCATCTGCTGAGTCTTCCATGCCCATCGCCAGTTCGTCCTCCATTTCTTCATGGGCTCCTGCACCTTCCTCAACACTTTTTGCTGATACTATGCGCCCTTGTTAATCCCTCTCCCTCACCATGACTGCCGCATAGGTGCCGCTGACCATCTGGACCTCGTAGATCTTGTTATCCCTTCCGCATATGACTCCTCCTGTACTTCCTCCCCTTCCTCTTGTCCCAACACCTGACTCCGAATAATAATTACAGTGCACTCCATCATGTAGATGACCAGAATTGTCACGCTGAGAATGACATTGCCAGTGCTAAACATCTTCGTCGACATTTGTAAACTGTGTAGCAGGGTGCATAGGTCCTTGATCTGACACCACTCCAGCAGCGTGATCTGCACCACCTCTGGATCAAGTTATCCCAGGCTATATGTCATAACGTATTGCAGCAGGGTTCGGCGGTGCTGCCACAAACGCTGCAACATGTGCAGATTCAAATTCCTGCGTGTGGGCACATCGCATTTCAGGCGTTTAACCACCAGACCTAAAGACTTCTGTAGCGACGAAAGTTGTTGAGCTGCTGTGTGCGCACGATGGAAGTGAGCACATAGCGAGCGTGCACGCTGCACAAGGCCATGTAGGCCGTGATGGTGTTTTAAAAATTGCTGGAGAATTAGGTTCAACACGTGAGCCATACAAGGCATGTGTGTCACATTGCCCTGACGATGGCCCGCAGCCAGGTTTGCATCATTGCCGCACACGGCTGTTAAGTCACCAACGGAGTCCGCTCCGTCAATTTGTACTCCGGTCGCCAGGTGACAACGTGTTCCTTTCATGAATAGTGCTGATGATGGGAGAGGAGTCGATGCCAGCGGCGCAGGTGGACGCAGGTTATGCTCACCCACTGGGCTGCATTACCTTGACAGATGCAGAATCTCTGGCTGAATGTAGCTGGTGGGTATCTCACAGATGAAATACCATCATTCAGCTACAACCAATGGGAAGACACCACACCCTTTTTTATGCCCATCCTGTCTGCAGACCACTGCCAGACATAGCTATGACCTCTGGTTACTTTTACCCCCAGTTCAGTTTTATGATTTTGTGTGCTTGTTACCTGACTACTTTTCCTGCTTGCTGTTTATGTACCTTGTTGGCCGATCCACATTTCACCTCTGCTTGCTTTCTGATTAAGTCCTGGCCGTCCCATTCTGTTCCTGTTCCTCAATTAATGTTTTGACCCTGCCTGACTACTATTCTCTGGAACTGCAGCCTTCCACAGGTATTAATCACCTTGGGCCCTGTGCAATTCCTAATCCCTGTATAGGGGTTAAAGGGTTTCAGGGTTCTAGGGGTCCTGCTTGGTGAGTGGCTTCCCTCTAGCCTATCATTAACAGCCCATCTGAGTGTGTGGATCAAGGAAGGCGTTACACCGTGCTCTCTGCAGAAGGCCATGTGGGCCAGGATAGTGCTTTAAAAATTGCTGGACAACCAGGTTCAACACGTGAACCACACAAGCCATGTGTGTCACATTGTCACAGCGAAGGGCCGCACCCATGTTTGCATCATTGTCGCACCCGGCCTTCCCTGGCTGCTGGTTGAGTGGAGACAACCATTGATGAAACTCGGTATCCAGAGCTAACCGTCCACAACTTCTCAGCGGTGTGACTCACATTTCCCATACATTTCAAAGTAAACCTTTGACCGCCTGATGGCATTGAGCTCTGCTGCCAGCATAGTAAGGAGGTGTGTGGTAGTCCTTGTGCGCAGTTACAAGGAAGGGTGGCCTGACCACACAGGGTTTGCGCCAAGGTGGAGGACCCACACGAGGTTGAAGAGGCAGAAGCAGTGTATTAACTTCTACATACAGAAGAAGGATTGAAACAACTCGTGGGGACGGCAAGACTTGTACAGCAGACCCTTCTCCATCTCTCACCATAGTTTGCCAGTGCCCAGTCAGTGACATGTAATGACCCTGACTATGCTTACTGGTCCAAGTATCTGTGTTGAAATGCACCCTGTCGCACACAGAGTTTCTCAAGGAAGTGGTGATGTTGTGTGCGACATGCTGGTGTAGCGCGGGCATGCTTTTCTTGGAGAAGCAGTGGTGATTGGGCATCTGGTACTGGGGCACAGCGACAGACATAAGGTCTCTAAAATCCTGTGTGTCCACTAGGCGGAAAGGCAGCATTTCGGTAGCCAACAGCTTACAGAGGGATAGAGTCAACCTCTTAGCTTTGTCATGGGTCGCAGGAAGTGGCCTTTTATTTGACCACATCTGAGGGACAGAGATCTGGCTGCTGTGTGTAGACGGTGTTGAGTAGGGTGTCCCTGGAAAAATGCAGGTTTGTGAGGAAAGTGCAGGCGGAGACATGATGTTGCCTTCATCCAACGTTGGTGCTATCGATGTCTGAGAGAGCTGTACACACTCACTTGTTTCCCCTTCCAAACCAACTGACGACCTACCAAGCAAACTGCCTGTTGCGGTTACAGTGGTGGAAGTTGTGGGTGGAAAAACAGGTGTGACAGCTGTCCCCACAGTCCTAGAAGATGACGAGCGCGCGGATGCACTGGAAGGGGCAGGCGGTGGATGGTTCGCTCCGCTAGGCCGCATTGCAGCACGGTGAGCTTCCCACCGGGCCATATGATATTTATTCATGTGACGATTCATGGAAGAAGTTGTCAAACTGCTGAGGTTTTGACCTCTACTAAGAGAACCATGACAAATTTTACAGATCACATAATTTGGGCGATCTTTTTCTATGTCAAAAAAGGACCAGGCTAGGCAAGGCTTAGAGGCCATGCGACCTGTTGATCCACCCCGAATAATGCTCAGAGGCAGAGTGGTGGCTGAGGATGCAGTTGTAGACGTGCTACCAGTGCTCCGACTCTGTCCAGGAAGGCGCAAGGTAACTTCGTCGTCGGTTGCATCCTCCTCCACCGCCTCTGTTGACCTCCTCGAGTGTCTGACTGTGGGTTGACAGTAGGTGGGATCTAGAACTTCATCATCAATTGTTGTGTTTGCACTCCCCTCCCCCTCAGACCGAGCCTCTTCTTGCCCTGACCGAATATTTAAGTTGTCATCCCAATCGGGTATCTGCGTCTCATCTTCATCAGTATGTTCCTCATTGTCTATAACCACAGGTGTTGGAAAGGCAGCATTTTGATAGCCAACAGTTTGCAGATGCTGAAAGTCAACCTCCAAGCCATGTCATGCCCTTCTAAAAGCATGTAAAACACAGCGAGGGGACTCCAACCACAGTCTCCCTCGTTTCCACTAACTGGGCCACACACACCCCACTTGACTGGCATCGGTTGACCCCCCTTTTGAAAAAGAAAAAGATGCTTTGCATGAAGCACTCTCAAAAATACGCGTGCCTTTCCCGTCCCCTGGCTGACCCAGGGGAAGAAAAGTCCTCTGAGAGCCATGACTTGTTCATCTTGGTTCTTTTAGAAACACAGCGAGGGGACTCCAACCACAGTCTCCCTCGTTGGCACTAATTGGGCCACACACACCCCACTTGACTGACATCAGTTGATGCCCCTTTTCAAAATGAAAAAGATGCTTTGCATGAAGCACTATCAAAAATACGCGTGCCTTTCCCGTCCCCTGGCTGACCCAGGGGAAGAAAAGTCCTCTGAGAGCCATGATTTGTTCATTTTGGTTCTTTTAGAAACACAGCGAGGGGACTCCAACCACAGTCTCCCTCGTTGCCACTAATTGGGCCACACACACCCCTCTTGACTGACATCAGTTGATGCCCCTTTTCAAAATGAAAAAGATGCTTTGCATGAAGCACTCTCAAAAATACGCGTGCCTTTCCCGTCCCCTGGCTGACCCAGGGGAAGAAAAGTCCTCTGAGAGCCATGATTTGTTCATTTTGGTTCTTTTAGAAACACAGCGAGGGGACTCCAACCACAGTCTCCCTCGTTGCCACTAATTGGGCCACACACACCCCTCTTGACTGACATCAGTTGATGCCCCTTTTCAAAATGAAAAAGATGCTTTGCATGAAGCACTCTCAAAAATATGCGTGCCTTTCGCCTCCCCTGGCTGACCCAGGGGAAGAAAAGTCCTCTGAGAGCCATGTCCACATTGTCAGTGGACAGACACGTGTGCTTATCTGCCAGCAGACCCCCAGCAGCACTGAAGACAGGTTCCGAGAGAACGCTGGCTGCAGGACACGACAAGATCCCCAAGGCGTACGTGGCGAGCTCAGGCAATTTATCCAGATTGGAAGCCTAAAATGAGCAGGGCTCAAGTTGCACAATAATGGAATCGATGTTTCCTTGCATATACTCATATATCTGTGTGTCCTCCTCTTTTTCCTTGTCCAACTCTTTTGTTTTCACATGAGTATATGTCCTTGTCACTTTCCCATGTGTTGTGAGTTGTTTGTCACCTTTTGGACACCTTTGAGGGTGTTTTCTAGGTGTTTTTCTGTGTTTGTGATTGCCTGCCATTGTTTCCTATGCAGTTCGAGTTCGGTTCGTCGAACGTTCGACGAGCCGAACTCGAACGGGACCTCCGTTCGGCGAACCGACCTCGAGCCGAACCGGGACCGGTTCGCTCATCTCTAGTCACAACACCTGGCTGCCCCCGTCATCACCCCGAGTACTCCCCAACGGCAGCGGCGGTATTCACCCCAGTTACCACGCACCACGGGGGGGCGTCACAAACTCTATAATCCCCTGTAAATATCCCCTTCATTTGAGTGTCCACACGACCCACGGGTCCAGAGACCCTTGAGCCACTGAGAACCCGGATCCGAGCAGCTCGGCTGCTTCCACGGGGGCGGCACACCTCCACCGATCTACAGACTCTTGAGCAGACCCGGACTCGGGAACAACCACTGTAAGTAAGCCATTGTGTTACTGCCTGTCTCCTGTAGCTCTGGCCATACATCTGTAGTCTGGTCATGTGACATACAGTTAGGTCCAGAAATATTTGGACAGTGACACAAGTTTTGTTATTTTAGCTGTTTTCAAAAACATGTTCAGAAATACAATTATATATATAATATGGGCTGAAAGTGCACACTCCCAGCTGCAATATGAGAGTTTTCACATCCAAATCGGAGAAAGGGTTTAGGAATCATAGCTCTGTAATGCATAGCCTCCTCTTTTTCAAGGGACCAAAAGTAATTGGACAAGGGACTCTAAGGGCTGCAATTAACTCTGAAGGCATCTCCCTCGTTAACCTGTAATCAATGAAGTAGTTAAAAGGTCTGGGGTTGATTACAGGTGTGTGGTTTTGCATTTGGAAGCTGTTGCTGTGACCAGACAACATGCGGTCTAAGGAACTCTCAATTGAGGTGAAGCAGAACATCCTGAGGCTGAAAAAAAAGAAAAAATCCATCAGAGAGATAGCAGACATGCTTGGAGTAGCAAAATCAACAGTCGGGTACATTCTGAGAAAAAAGGAATTGACTGGTGAGCTTGGGAACTCAAAAAGGCCTGGGCGTCCACGGATGACAACAGTGGTGGATGATCGCCGCATACTTTCTTTGGTGAAGAAGAACCCGTTCACAACATCAACTGAAGTCCAGAACACTCTCAGTGAAGTAGGTGTATCTGTCTCTAAGTCAACAGTAAAGAGACGACTCCATGAAAGTAAATACAAAGGGTTCACATCCAGATGCAAACCATTCATCAATTCAAAAAATAGACAGGCCAGAGTTAAATTTGCTGAAAAACACCTCATGAAGCCAGCTCAGTTCTGGAAAAGTATTCTATGGACAGATGAGACAAAGATCAACCTGTACCAGAATGGTGGGAAGAAAAAAGTTTGGAGAAGAAAGGGAACGGCACATGATCCAAGGCACACCACATCCTCTGTAAAACATGGTGGAGGCAACGTGATGGCATGGGCATGCATGGCTTTCAATGGCACTGGGTCACTTGTGTTTATTGATGACATAACAGCAGACAAGAATAGCCGGATGAATTCTGAAGTGTACAGGGATATACTTTCAGCCCAGATTCAGCCAAATGCCGCAAAGTTGATCGGACGGCGCTTCATAGTACAGATGGACAATGACCCCAAGCATACAGCCAAAGCTACCCAGGAGTTCATGAGTGCAAAAAAGTGGAACATTCTGCAATGGCCAAGTCAATCACCAGATCTTAACACAATTGATCATGCATTTCACTTGCTCAAATCCAGACTTAAGACGGAAAGACCCACAAACAAGCAAGACCTGAAGGCTGCGGCTGTAAAGGCCTGGCAAAGCATTAAGAAGGAGGAAACCCAGCGTTTGGTGATGTCCATGGGTTCCAGACTTAAGGCAGTGATTGCCTCCAAAGGATTCGCAACAAAATATTGAAAATAAAAATATTTTGTTTGGGTTTGGTTTATTTGTCCAATTACTTTTGACCTCCTAAAATGTGGAGTGTTTGTAAAGAAATGTGTACAATTCCTACAATTTCTATCAGATATTTCTGTTCAAACCTTCAAATTAAACGTTACAATCTGCACTTGAATTCTGTTGTAGAGGTTTCATTTCAAATCCAATGTGGTGGCATGCAGAGCCCAACTCGCGAAAATTGTGTCACTGTCCAAATACTTCTGGACCTAACTGTAGTGCCTGCACCCTGAGTCAGTAAATGTAAAACTTGTTTTCCTTTTTGCTGCTATTATATGTGCTTCACTGCTTACCAAAGCGCATAATTCTGTGAGTGGTTATGTGAGAGCCTGAGATAAGGGAACTCGGAGATACCTGGTTCACGCTTTCATCCCACTGTTAAGACACCTCCTGAGAGCACCCCTGGCAGTAGTACAGTGAGGGATTACCAAATTCCGAGAACTCTGAGTGAAGTGGTGGTGTATATAGCCATAATAAATGAATGTAAGGACTTCCGCAGTTTTTCAGGCATTCATGAAGTCGTGGGGCCTGTCCTCTATATCTAGGAAAGAACAAAAGAACCCAGCACTCAAATATATTGAAAGCTCGGGATGGAGCTGAAACTTTCAAGAGGTGAATAAAGCAACAAAATGGATTGAATATATTTGAGTGTCGAGTTCTTTTTCTGTTTTCTTGTACTGCATTCCACATGCCCCCAAGTTTCAGGGTGGAGTGCCAGTCACCTGTTAGATTTTACTGTCCTCTATATCATGTCTGTCACGTAATTGGTTATGTTATTGGTAATATTATGTGGTTGTAGCCCTGTGCACAGGTTGAGAAAGTACTGAAGGTACAGTGAGATTTGCTCCTGTTACTTCATGTTTTGACTTAGGCCTTGATTGGCTGATTATCATAACCATCTCTGTGATAGTGGTAATTTTCTGTTCCTTCCCTTGCAATAGAAATAACATAGAAGGGGGTTTCCAAGGAAGGACTCTCTTGAAGAGGACCAAGTAGTTTTGATTCTTCCTTGCAGTACAGTACAGGTAGAGATGTTTACTCTTCGGTCTCCAGCATAAGGTTCCTTACCCTCCATCATATCCCAATTTGTGAATGTTTTGACAATGTACTGGATGGACATAGACAGAATCATAAGTACCTTCTCCTTATAATGGACCAGATTGGTGGACATGTAAAATATTGTCACGCTCCCCGGGTCCCCTGTCCAGCTCCCCGGCTCCCCTGCCACGCTCCCCGGCTTCCCTGGCTCGCTCCCCGGCTCCTCTGTCCGGCGTCCCCCGCTCCACAGCCTCCAGGCCTCCTCACCTATGATCCCCAGGCGTCCCGGTCCCCGCTCCCAGCGTCCGCCGGCAGCTTCGCTCCAGCCCGGCTCCCCTGCCTCCTGTTCGCCGCTCCCTGCCCTGGCTTCTGGCACCCGGGCCTCGCGCATGCGCATTAGGGCGCGCGCGCGGTCATTGACCCTTTCTTAAAGGGCCAGCGTCCACAGACAGGATATTGAACACACAGGTACAGGGTATAAAGGGGTTTAATGTCCAAGTGGGCGGGGCCTGTTCTTCGTGTTTACTAAGCTAGGAGTCAGGTCTCCTTGTCTCTGTGATATACTCACCTATCTCTCTTCTAGAGCCGCTCCTGCCTCGCCATCCGGTCCTGCCGATTCCCGAACCCCGAACACTGACTATCTGCCATCCCGTCAGTCCGTACCATCTTTGATCCCTGTGGTGATCCATCCTCTCGCTCCATCGGTTCCGGACTCTGCCTGACAACATCTCGGCCTCCGAACCTGAGCTCCGTCACCCGGACTACCATCAGTGACTCCGTGGTCCCAGGGACTTCTGCATTCCACTCTTTTGCACGGACTGTCCTGCTACCTGTAGTGCTCCGGCTACCGGACCCCTTGCCTTCAGTAAGGTGTTCGGCCCAGTGGATCCACCTCCTGGGTCTAGCCGTCCACCTGGCCCTAACAAATATGTATGTAAAAAAATGAGATGGAGATTATTGTTTAAATTGTGTAATGATCTCTTGTATCAGAGCTATTTCTGTAGTTCAAGCCATGGTTGGAAAGGCCAGAAAGATGGTTCTTGAACCATCTTGACGACAAAGTAACATTTAACATCATACTCATGGTGCTTTCAGTTAGGTACTATCTAGATGCAATGTGCCTTTTGTGTGCCATAAATGTGGAAATCAAGTGATACACAGTTTTGAATCTAGCTATGCTTTGGATACGGGATTCAAAAAGGGTGGAAAGATATTCTCTAACAGTGGAGGACACAGTAGACATACATACACCTCATGATTGCATTGCTCTGATGCAACAAGAAAAGACAGGGTTTGAACATGTTTGAGGTGATCCCACTGCTAACACAGATTTTGATATTTTTTTAGATGGAACAAGATACTAAGATGATTGTCAATTCTACACTGGATATGCTGTGGTTACAGAACATGAGGTAATAAAAGCCAAACCATTCTCTCCTCTCCTATCGGCAAAGGAGGCAAAGATGAAATCAGTCAGTCACTGGATTGTGTAGAGCAGCAAAGAGTAAAGCTGGGTTTACATGCTGCAACATCGCAAAGGACATCGCTGTTACGTCACCGGTTTTGTGACGTAACAGCGACCTCCCTAAGTCTCTGGTGAGTCGCTGGTGAGCTGTCAAACAGGCAAACCTGGCCAACAACGCAACAGCGATCCGGACCTGCAGAGCGACCTAGCTGGTTGTTGGGGACGTTGATAAGCAGCTTTTTGAAAGGGAAGTTGCTAACAAAGTCGCTGCAAAGTCTTCACACACTGAAACTTTGTAGCGATGCATGCTGCACAGCGGGAAACAAAGGACCTAGGAATGGTCCTGAACGATTTGTAGCGATCAGCAACTTCACAGCAGGGGCCAGGTCACTGATGTGATTCACACACTGCAACATCGCAAACAACATCGCTATTGCGTCACAAAACCGGTGACGTTACAGCGATGTCGTTTGAGATGTTGCAGTGTGTAAACCCAGCTTTAGATGGTCAAATGTTTATATAGGCAACAGATCTATCCTAATGTCACATGAGGAATCTATAAAGACCTCAAAGAGTGTACGTGTCCGGATGGAGACTCTCCTGATATCAAAATAAGCCTGGCATTGTGATGATAAAGCTCACACCTGAGCTGACACTGATGAAGCCAGAAGAAATTCTATATCAAATGCATCCGGCAAGGAAGCAGTGAAGAGGCCTAGAGTTGAGAGTCTGGAACTAATTCAGACCAGGTCCACTTTGACAACTGTCAACTGTATCCTCACCCATCCCTTGTAGACTGTGAGCCCTCGCGGGCAGGGACCTCTATCCTCCTGTACCTGTCTGTGTCTTGTATTGTTTATGATTATTGTACTTGTGGCGCCCCTGACCTGGTCAGGCACCACTGAGTACTGCACCCATGCTGGGGACAGTACAACACAGGTAATCCAGAAGGCTGACTGGGGTGTGGTACACAGGCGCATAGTGATCAGGTCTCACACATGTACCCATGAGAGGACCCCTGGGGATCCCAGGAGGGGGAAAAGCCTTCACCTTCACTGGAATAGTGGAGGGGGCCAAAAGCCTCCATCTCCTCTCAAGGGGTGTGGTAAGAGAGTCTGGTTGCTAGGTGGCGTAGGCAGGCACAAAAGGGAAAAGAGAAGGAGGAGTAAACAGTCTAGAGTCTGCAGCAGAGTGTGGAGGAGTGAGGAGCAGGAAAGTGAAGCTCAGACAGGAGCAGCAGTGAAGGTCCCAGATGTGAGCCAGGCAGTGCAGAGTCCAGGGAGCTCGAGTGAGGAGCAGATCCCGTGGGCTGCTGTAGTCTGACAGCGTCCGCGCAGTGGCTACCGACGGGGGAGAACGGTCAACTAGGAGTGCTACCCGAAATCCATCTTCAGCTAGAGAGAGAGCACGGAGTGGGAAGTAAGGAGACTGCTAGAGAGTACCCGGCCCAAACGGGCGGCAGATCCCGAAGCGGAGATAGATCCAGCTTTCTTTTGCTAAACCTGCCGGTGTGGGGCTCTCAAAGCCCACGCCACAACACCACAAAAGCCGCAGCCACGTAGCCACAGTTAGGGCCCATAGGTCACAGGAGGCAAGCAGCTGGAGTGGCCTGGTCCAGGCGACAAGCAAACGGCAAACGAAGGGGAGAGAGGCTGCAGCATCTTCCCTGGGTGACCCCCATAGGGACTCAAAGTCGGGGTTACCCCAAACCACCAAGGGCTAAGGAAGGCGAGTTAGTAGTCACCCTCACAAGTCAGCCTGAAGGACACCTGGTTCCCACTTGGTTCATCCCAGCTACGCCCGGGTCACTCACCCTGCCATCAACTGTGAGTAAAAACCCTGAAAGACATCCTGCCTGTGTTGAGTCATTCTGCGCCTTGTAGTTCTACGCATCTACACAGGGCCCTGGGGCTTGCCTCACTCTCAGGAGGCTACTACAACTGGCTGCACCCACCATCAGCCCCAGGCATCCCTTAACCTGCAGTGGCGGTCCCCCACTGACCGCAAATCTGAGAGTGGCGTCACGACAAACTACAAAGAAGGTTTCCTACCTGTGACCAGACAGATCCAGCTGAGTGGAGTCCCTGAAGGTAATGCACCGACACAACACCTGTGGGGCTTCACATCTGGCGTCACGAACAGGATAAGGACTAGACCTGTTTAGACAGGTGACCATGTGCCTGGGCGGTCCGCTTGAAAAATTGGAAGCGCCGCCATATTGCCACCATGAAAAGCGCGCTGAAAAACAACAGCAGCCCGCGCTGGAAGAAGTTACCGCCCACGAAGAGGCGTGGCTACCCAGAGATCCCCTGCAGAGTTCTGACCTCGCTTGTGAAGAGAGCGGAAGCGTCCAGAGACGTCGGGACAGAAAGGGAGCCAGAAGCCTGCTGCTGGGAAAGGAGCTGCTGAAAGAGGCAGAGCGGAAACTGAACAGCTTGCTACTAGAGGCAACGACGAGTCCACTGCTGGGAAATCGTACAGAAGAGGGCGCAGAAGAAATGGCGTCTGACCGCAGAAACCCAGAACCGGGCTCCGCTGCCTGGTGGTATCGGGAGCTGGCCCAGTTCTGCGACCGACTGGAGACCCGGGTCGTGGAGCAGATCAGAGAAGAACGCATGGAACTTCTGGAGATGGCTGCCGCGGTTCAGGCCTATGAGAGGGGAACCGCACGACGAGTGCCAGACCGGACGGCGACGACTCAGACCCCGATGCTGCCACCGATGGGTGAGTCCAGTATTACCCCTGCCGGCCCGGATGCCCCGACCCCTGCTGCCACGCCCGCGGTCCGTGAAGAGGCGCCTGGCGCGGCGACGCTGAGCCAGGCCGCAGCCACGCCAGGTGCGGCCCGCCAAGCCCAGGCCGCCGAGCGATGCCCTGCTCGGCCCGTCAAGCCCCGGCCGCCGCAGCGATGCCCTGCTCGGCCCGCCAAGCCCCGGCCGCCGCAGCGATGCCCTGCTCGGCCCACCAAGACCCGGTCCCTGCAGCGACGCCCAGCCCAGCCTGCACAGATCCCATCGCAGCTGCGACGCCGATCCAGGCCGCCGCCATACAGGGCGCGGCCCGCCAAGACCAGGCCGCCGCCATACAGGGCGCGGCCCGCCAAGACCAGGCCGCCGCCATACAGGGCGCGGCCCGCCAAGACCAGGCCGCCGCCATGCCGAGCGCGGCCCGCCAAGACCAGGCCGCCGCCATACAGGGCGCGGCCCGCCAAGAGATTGCATCACCACTTACCCCGGCCTGCAAGGCCAGAGCAGACACCGCTCCCCAGTCCAAAGAGGTCCCTGCTGGAAAGCCCACGCTGGGGGAGGACCCCGCATACTGGCAGCTGAAGGCTGACATGGAGGTCAAGTTTCCACAATGGTTGGTGGACCAGTACATGCTCCCTCCGCACACCCCCAAGAGGATTCCGGCAACCCCTGCAGCAACCACGCCAAAGAGTCCCCCGCCTGGGCCTGTTGAAGGAAGTTCATCCCCAGCACCGCCACCAAAGGAGTGCCAAGAAGAACTAAGGGGGAGAGGAGGCCAGGAAACTGAGGAGCTGACTCAGGAGCCACCAGCAGTGGATCCATGCCCCGAGCCAGAGATGCTGCCGTATTCCCGCTGGGACGAGGAAGACCTGACACCTTCTGCTGAGGAAGATCTGCCCCAAAGCCTCACCTGGGAGCTTGTAAGCTGCACTTCGCAGAATCCAGCCCGCAAGACACAGCGCCGCAGTAGAACCCAGTCTTTCCCTGCACCGCCATCCCCAGAGCAGAGAGAAGTCACGGCCAGAGACCTACAAGAAAAACGGTTCCTGAGAAGAGCCAAAGCACAGGTCAGAGGACCCCTTTGTAGAGGAGTAGTGGAGGACTTCAGCCTAAAGTCAGGATACGGGTTCATTGTTGCACCTGGTATCAAAGAAGGTATCTTCGTCAATAGAAGAGATGTGAGAGCTCATCTGCCCAGAGGACACCCTGGCAGAAACTTAAAAATGGGAGACTCCGTACAGTTTACCCTGCATCAAGGCGAAAGAGGCTGGTACGCGCTAGATGTAGTACCATGTCCCAAAGAAGAAAGGAAAGACAGTAATAAAGAAAGAAAAGACCAAAGACCTAATGATGAGACCACTACAGATGAGGAAAAAGGTCAAGAAACCAACAGGTGCCGCAGCCCTACAGGCCCAAGCCCTGGTGAAGAGGAGTCTGCATAAGTTCAAGTAAAGTACAGCAAGTTTTGACCAGTTGGAAAGTTTGTTTTGCAACGTTTTAAAAGTTCAAGTATGTGCCCACATAAACTTGTGTGAGAAAACCATAAACCTTAAGGCTATGAACTGGCTATAGCCACAAACTCTCGCAGTGTAAATAGTTACACCAGAGGGCACCACCACCACCAGAGTCAGCCTGTTTAGGGGCTTGGCTCGTCTGCAACCAGGGAGCCCGTCCGTATATAGGGCCTTGGCTTACCTGCAACCAGAGAGCATGCCTGTTTATGGGGCCTGGCTCTCCACCACAAAGAGGGTACTTGGTCAGCACTAACTGTGGAGGCCGCCTCTACATCCTGCCAGAAGAGGCTGAAGGCGCGGATCCACCAGGCCAGGTATACCCTGAAACCACTAGACCATGAAAGCCGCCTCTACATCCTGCCAGAAGTGGCTGAAGGCGCGGCCAACGGGAGAGGCAGATTGGAGGAAAGGTCTGGGGAAGTAGATGGCCCAGATCTGGTTACCAAAAGGACCGGTGACCTGCCTCCTGAAAGGGTTTGGGTGGGTTAACGGACTTGTGGGTGGAGGGTGGTGATGTATGGTACCTGGTGCTTTTAAAATGTTTTACATGTTTTAATGTTTTATGCATTTTTAAAATGTTGTCTTGCAGCCCGAGGACGTGCTGGTGATAACTAAGGGGGAATGTGGCGCCCCTGACCTGGTCAGGCACCACTGAGTACTGCACCCATGCTGGGGACAGTACAACACAGGTAATCCAGAAGGCTGACCGGGGTGTGGTACACAGGCGCATAGTGATCAGGTCTCACACATGTACCCATGAGAGGACCCCTGGGGATCCCAGGAGGGGGAAAAGCCTTCACCTTCACTGGAATAGTGGAGGGGGCCAAAAGCCTCCATCTCCTCTCAAGGGGTGTGGTAAGAGAGTCTGGTTGCTAGGTGGCGTAGGCAGGCACAAAAGGGAAAAGAGAAGGAGGAGTAAACAGTCTAGAGTCTGCAGCAGAGTGTGGAGGAGTGAGGAGCAGGAAAGTGAAGCTCAGACAGGAGCAGCAGTGAAGGTCCCAGATGTGAGCCAGGCAGTGCAGAGTCCAGGGAGCTCGAGTGAGGAGCAGATCCCGTGGGCTGCTGTAGTCTGACAGCGTCCGCGCAGTGGCTACCGACGGGGGAGAACGGTCAACTAGGAGTGCTACCCGAAATCCATCTTCAGCTAGAGAGAGAGCACGGAGTGGGAAGTAAGGAGACTGCTAGAGAGTACCCGGCCCAAACGGGCGGCAGATCCCGAAGCGGAGATAGATCCAGCTTTCTTTTGCTAAACCTGCCGGTGTGGGGCTCTCAAAGCCCACGCCACAACACCACAAAAGCCGCAGCCACGTAGCCACAGTTAGGGCCCATAGGTCACAGGAGGCAAGCAGCTGGAGTGGCCTGGTCCAGGCGACAAGCAAACGGCAAACGAAGGGGAGAGAGGCTGCAGCATCTTCCCTGGTTGACCCCCATAGGGACTCAAAGTCGGGGTTACCCCAAACCACCAAGGGCTAAGGAAGGCGAGTTAGTAGTCACCCTCACAAGTCAGCCTGAAGGACACCTGGTTCCCACTTGGTTCTCACTCACCCTGCCATCAACTGTGAGTAAAAACCCTGAAAGACATCCTGCCTGTGTTGAGTCATTCTGCGCCTTGTAGTTCTACGCATCTACACAGGGCCCTGGGGCTTGCCTCACTCTCAGGAGGCTACTACAACTGGCTGCACCCACCATCAGCCCCAGGCATCCCTTAACCTGCAGTGGCGGTCCCCCACTGACCGCAAATCTGAGAGTGGCGTCACGACAAACTACAAAGAAGGTTTCCTACCTGTGACCAGACAGATCCAGCTGAGTGGAGTCCCTGAAGGTAATGCACCGACACAACACCTGTGGGGCTTCACATACTTGTCCCTATTATGTACACCCCTTTCACATGTAAGTAAAGCACCATGGAATTGATGGCACTATAATAATAAATAATAAAAATAATGTTTTAAAATATGTACAGAAACAAGCTGTTTAACAGGAAAAGAAGACCCCGCAGAAACACACCCCTTGTCCTCTCTACTCATTGAAGAGATTGCAGATTGATTATATGTATCTACCACGAGTAGGTTTATATGAGTATGTGCTTGTTGTATTAGTTTATTTCCAGGATTGATCTAAGCCATGTCCAGTGCAGAAAAATACATTACTGCTGAAAAACTGATGATGGAGGTAGTATTTAAAAATGGAGTTCTTGAAGTGGTAAAGGTACATATTGTATAGAAGAGGTCATTAGTGAGATTTTACAGTACATGGGAATTAGAAGATTTTCCACAATCCTTACCATCCACAGAGCCGTAGGAAGGTGGAAAGGCTGAATGGAACATTCAGGTTAAAAATCCAGAAGGTAAAGGTGGAGACTGGCAAGCCATGGACCGAATGCATGCTTTTGTTTTTATTTTTTCTAAATAAATAGGTCTCCACATAGGATATTTTTATCTTAGCACCTAAAACAAGATTATTTCCAATAGATACTTCAGATATAGCATGATAGCCTGACCAGCGATGTACAAGCCTTATATAATTAACTAAATAGTGTGTTAAACAGGTTTATTCTTCAATTTCAGATGCTAAATCAGTGCCTGGAGACTGGGTGATCCTAAAAAGACAAGCGAGAAAGAGACGTGAGCCAAGATTAGATGGGCCAATCCAGCTTCTCATAACCACAGCAACTTCGATGAAGCTTTAGGGAAAACCATTTGGATACATAGCAGCTGCTGTATACCGTCATACTGCCAGCAGAATTAGGGTCATAACACACCATACTGCTGGAATATCTCACATATGACCTTATGGGAAATCTCCAGGTTAGGGCTGATATACAGGAAATAGCCAAAATAATGATGGTTACAGGAACATGATACTAACAAAGACTCATGGTGAGAGAAACATTCTCTTTCTTGAACCAGCTAATTAGTTCAAGGGTTTAAGTGGGTGAATTTTAGGGATAACACACACCTGTATGCAACTAGTAATGTTTTGCTTGTTGGTATATGTAGCCATAAAAGTGCATTTACATGTGTTTTCTTCCATACGAGACCCTAAAGGGTACTTTACACGCTGCGATATCAGTACCGATATCGCTAGCGAGCGTACCCGCCCCCGTCGGTTCTGCGTCACGGGCAAATCGCTGCCCATGGCGCACAACATCGCTAACACCCGTCACACGGACTTACCTTCCCTGCGACGTCGCTCTGGCCGGCGATCCGCCTCCTTTCTAAGGGGGCGGTTCGTGCGGCATCACAGCGACGTCACACGGCAGCCTTCCAATAGCAGAGGAGGGGCGGAGATGAGCGGCCGGAACATGCCGCCCACCTTCTTCCTTCCTCATTGCCAGTGGACGCAGGTAAGGAGATGTTCGTCGTTCCTGCGGTGTCACACACAGCGATGTGTGCTGCCGCAGCAACAACAAACAACATCGTACCTGCAGCAGCAATGATATTTGGAAAAAGAGCGACGTGTCAACGAGCAACGATTTTTCACATTTTTTGCGCTCGTTGATCGTCGCTCCTTGGTGTCACACACTGCGATGACGCTAACGGCGCCGGATGTGTGTCACTAACAATGTGACCCCGACGAAATATCGCTAGCGATGTTGCAGTGTGTAAAGCACCCTTAACTCTTTAGAAGGCACCCATACACTAGTTCCTGGAGATGGGGTAGTTGTAAAGGGATACATACAGGCTCTTTCAAGTCACGTTGACCACACCTAGGTCAGTCAAACTGGAAGGAAGACCTGTTGGGATACACACACCAGTCATTGCAAGAAAGTCACCCTCGACTTGACAAAAGATGATTAGGGAAGTACTTATCTGTGTTCTCATAGTATATTTGTGTTTCGTGGACAGTAAAAAGTAACCACAGGACCATGCGAATGATCAAAAAAAACCTAAGCCCCACTCTAGACAGTACATTTATAAAAATACAAATTGCCAAAAGAGCTGGACTGACGAATTGTTGGCTTTGCAGTCATGCCCACTGTTATCTAAAAAAATGCATAATAGCATAATATTGAGAGCTTAGTTGAATTGTTTGATAATGTTATTAAATATACAGTATATTTGATGCTTTGAATATTACTGCTTTTCAGCTGCTCCTGATTACCACTGTAATTAACTAACACATTTTTGTTTTATATTACCCTACTGCATTCCAAAGAGGTCTTTGTCAGATAGTGGGACCTACCTGCTGCTACTATGTGGATAAAACCAGTACAGCAAGGATTATGCATGATGTCCAGCATGCCAGATTACTCAATGAAGAGTTTAGACAACTACATTCCAAAGAAGACTGGAACTTCCAATGGCCCAATTGGCTCAGCTTGGTTAACCCCAACAACTGGTTTAAAGGAATGGAAGGATGGCTGGTGGGCATTGTATACCTTGTTTCAAAGTTATTACTTAATTTGTGACTATTTTCTTGTGAAAATATTTATGTTTTGTGTCTCTAAGCTTGGCAAACATATAACCAGGTATATTAGGATTTAAAGGGAGCAGGTTTTTGCTGCCTCATGTGAGAGCAATATGATGTCTGACTAATGATAAAGCTACTGAATCTTTAACTAACATTGCAGGGAAACAAAAACACATTTTGCGATATGAGACACATAGCTGAAATCTCTATGTTAACCCTTACTGCATGCTGTATTCATATTACTTAGCTAAAACCTGCTGACAGATTTCCTTTAAATTGATGTTACATCTGCTTCACTTGTGCGAAAAATTAGTCTCAAAGCTTGACTGTCCCTCTTTTCTGGTAGAAGATCCCTCAGTGTTTAAAGGACGCGCTGAGGACCTTATTTCCAGAAGGGGCTCCCACAGTTGAACCCCAAAAGTTTGGGTTATTATACTCCAGAAATGTTAATGGAGTCAGAGCCACTGGTTTCCACTGGTTCTCCCAGTCCTGTGAGCTGGCCTGGGCCTGTGGTGCGGTGCACTTCTGGAAAGTCACCCACGTGAGCTTAGCAATTAGAGAATGCGTGCTTCTGATTGAAAATAAACCCTGAGTGTATGTGTTAGCTAAGTAACCAACAAGCTCAGTCTGGGGATGGATTTTGATGAATCCCCTGGTTTGAGTGGCCTATCCACACGTCTCGAGTAAGTACCAGCACACAATTGATGTTCACTGACCTAGGCAGGTGTATATTATGGTCACTTGGCTTGCACAACAATTGTTGAGGTATAAGACTATGTTTAAAAATGTGAAAAACAAGAGGGAAAATGTAACAATGTCATCCATTTTTGAATGCAATAGTGGCATTCATTTTGTCTTCTGTATAGTGTTTTAAACAATGGGTCTGCCTTTGAAGTGTTTGAAGAAAATACATTTCCTACATGCTCTGACCATCAAACTATCTCTGCGGGAACACTCTGTCTATGGCCCTGACGCTTCCTGCTGAGTAGGCATGCAATGTCCAGTTTTCATACATACAGTTTGACGCGCTCCTCCCCCCTACGGCAGTATGCCCACACTATGTAAACCAAGAGGTATGAGACGTGACCTTTAAACACAGTGAATATCCAATTATGTAGAATATTGAAATACAACCAACAGTAGTAAAATACTAATGCAACCAATAGGATCCTTATATTTTGTTTATTATCTTTTTGCTAAACCTCTAAAGATAAATGTATAAATTTGTATTACCTCCTCTAATAAATAGGGAATCTTGTCATACTTAGAACTATGCTGGTGTGTGTGACCTTATTCCCTCTGTCGACGCCATTCATCTGAGACATGAGGCAGACCATTGTATGGCTGGTCCCCATAACTATCTGCTTTGACACTCTATTTTGGAAACTAAACCTCTCCTGGAAGTTATCTAGGGGTGTAGGGAGCAGTTTTCATCCTCAGCCAATTCACAGAATTGTATAATATTGGGCTTAATAAATAAAAATGTCTAATTTTTTTAAATAAAATGTTGCTTTGGCCACAAATTTTTAATTTTCAAAAGGGGTAATTGGAGAAAACGAATATTACAATTTGTTACGCAATGTCTCCTGAGTACGTAAATACCCCACATGTGGTAGAAAAATACTTTTGAGGCACAAAGCTCAGAAGGGAAACGGCGCCATATTGCAGTGCAGATGTTTTGCAGGAGTGGTTTTAGGGCGCAATGTCACAATGATAGTGTCCCTGAGGTGCTAGAAAAGCAAAACCCCCCATAAGTGAGCACATTTTACAAACTACAGCCTGCAATGAATTCATCTAGGGGTGCAGTGAGGATGCTGACACCACATATGCTTCACAGAATTTTATACCATTGAGTGGTGAAAAATAATAGTTACATTACAATTTTAGTACAAAAATGTTGTTTTAGCCCTAAGTTTTAAATTTTTGTAATGGCTAATAGGAAAAAAATGGAAACACAGTTTGTTGTGCAATCACTCCTAAATGTGCAACACTAACCTATGTGTAATTGGGAACTACTTTTCAGACACAGTGGAAAGCTCAGAAGGGAAGGAGCGCCATATTATGGTGGAAATTTTGCTATTATGGTTTGTTGCTGCCATGTCACATTGGCAGAGCCCCTATGGTGCCAGATTAGCAGAACCCCACATAAGTGACCTCATTTTACAAAATACATCTCTTAATGAATTAATCTACGGGTGCAGTGATCATATTGATCCCACAGGTGTGTCACAAAATGTATACTATTGGGCGGTGAAGGAAAAACAATTACATTTTTACTACAAAAAATTAGTTTTAGCCCCAAGTTTTACATTTTCATACTGGAAAATGTTTAACAATGGCACCAAAATGTGTTACACAATTTTTGCTGAGCATGGCAATAGCCCATGTTTGGGTTTGCAGTACAGCCAAGCCACACATCAAGACTTTTGAGGGAGGGAAGCAGCACTATTTGACCCTTGGAGCACAGATTTTGCTAGAATATTTTGCAGACTCCATATACACAGCACTTACAGTAAGTGCTAGATGAATAGTATCCCCACCCATGTGTCCCTATTTTGGAAATGACATGCGTCTGTGTATTTATCCACAGGTGTAGTGACTATTTTGACTGTATGGTTGTTTTCCAGAAACAAGCAGCAATGGATGTTGCTGAGTAAAAATTGCAAATATGCCATTGTAGTGCCCATAGATTGTACCCAGCTTGTGTTTCTGGAGACACACACCTTGTAAATTTAAGCTGTCTCTCCTCACTACAGAAATGCAAAAAATGTGGACACTAGATGTGATTTACGTACGCTTTGGCGCTCAGAAGGGAGAGGTGTAATAGAATTTTGGAGATAGATTTTGCTGGATTTTTTGGGGGGAAAGACATGGCACATTTTCAGGGCTCTTAAGTACCAGTAAGGTGGAAGTTCCCTATATTTCCATTGGCAGATAATGAACCTGAGTGGAGACTTTTATTTTTGTTTTTTTGTGAAATGAGCTGAGGCTTTTATTGGGAGCATTATACATGACCTTTTGGATCACTTGAACACTTTTATCGTGTTCTGTATGCTGAGCACTCACTTTGGAGTTTACTTCTAAATCTCTGAATATTGTGATTCAAATAAAACCCCCGAAGGATCCATTCACTATAATGAGGCAACATAGTTACTCTGGATGTCATCAGGCCTCTGTTTAGCGTTGTCCGTCTTTTCAGAAGTGCACAAATCTGTGGCTTATCGCACTTTCTATGAACTATTAAAAAGACAAACACCATTGAATTTTAGGCCAGAGACAGTCTATAGAGTCTTCATCTGCCTCATTATAGTGAATGTTCAGTCGCAGGTTCCATCTGAATCACATATTTGTGAGAATTACATGTAAACCCTGGTGTAAGTGTGGCGCCCTGGACAAGCCAGGGGCCACAGAGAACAACACCCACACACCCCATACTCCCTGCAGGCACACCGAAGTCAGACACAAACCCTTGTTGCCTTCCTCCAGGGGCTGATGTCCACACCGGGGGGGTGGGCCAGGCGGTTGGCCCCGCCCACCGAGGAGTTCACAGTCCTGGAGGCGGGAAAGGTAGACAGATCAGTTTGAGAGTGGAAAGTGAGAGGAAGGAAAGTGGTAGAGGAGCAGACTGAAGTTGGTCCGGGTGTGTGGCCCGGACGGATCAGCAAGGTTGGCAGACAGTGGTGACCGTCTGCAGGAGTGGCCTATCGGAGTCTACTGTAAGGACCGTGGATGGGCGGTGGCCCGGCGGTACCGGACCGGTACACAAAGAAAAGTCAGCACCATCTGGCAGGGGCTTACGGACCCCGGCAAGGCTAGGAGTCGCCGTGAATTTGCCAAATCCGTCAGCGAAGGGAACCTCCTGGGTTTCCCAGCAGCCAAGTCCCAACAGAAGGCAACAGTCCAACCGTGAGAGGGAAACACAGCCACCGCCAAGGCTACCGTTCCCAGGGCCAGAGCCTGCGGGCAAAAGGGGCTCCTTCAGCTCCCATCCAAGCTGGGGAGCGGGTTACCGGTGGGAACCCATTGGAACCGTTTACAGTACATAGGTGCAGGGAAAGGCAGTCACCATCAACCTGCCGGGAGAAACAACACCGCAGCCGTCTGTGGGACCCGTCCATCCAGCCGTGTGTATTACCGAGAACTGTGTCCTCATCATTGGCTGAGTGAGTACCACCGTGCCGTGCGGCACAGCGCTGCCCCCGCGACCCTGCACCTCACCAGGCCCCGAAACCCGCCTGTCATCCATCCCTACCCCATCACCGGGCCCCGGGACAACCAACCCCCTACCCACGGAGGGGAGAACTAACATCAAAGCTGCTCCCTGTCACCGCTCCCGGGATCCCCGTCCAGAGCAGCGGTGGTGTCACCAACTTCACCACAACCGTGGGTTGCGTCACGGACAATCACCAAATCCCCACCATCCAATCAAATCCCCTTTTCACTCACGGGTGAGGAACGCCGCTCAAGCCCCCGGGATCCGGCCCACCGCTCGAACCACCACCGAGCAGCCGCAGCCGATGCAGCAGCAGTAGCCGGACCCGAGCAGTGGGATAGCGCAGCGTCCCCTCCTCCGCCCGCGACAACTTGGCATCACGAACAGGATCCTACCGTTCTACCAACAGGTGGAAGTGCGCCTTGTGTGACTGCCGGAGGTGTCCGGGCGAAAAACTTGTGAGGCCGCCATCTTGGGTGTGAAGAATTCCCGCTCAAGCGTCTCCTCGAGTAGTGGAGGCGCGAAGGCCAAAACCCCGCCCCTGTAGAGGAGGAGCCGGAAAGGGACTAAGGGGGATGCGGATGGAGAGATGGCGGCATCCTCGAATTGGAGCGCGGGAGTGCCCGCTACCGGAGCGTCCAAGCTCTGGGGGAACCGAGGAGGAGTAGCCTTCGAAGACTGCGGCCCGGGTGAGCTCCCCACCGGGACCGCTGCGTGGCTGGAGCGGGAGCTGGGCCGGTTCTGCTTGAAGGTGAGGGCGCAGAGCCTACAGCAGCTACTGGACTGGAAGGCGGAGATGCGCAGGATGGTTGCCGTAGTGGGGGCCAGTGAGCAAGGGGCCGCTGCGGCCGTGCCGCGTCGCGACCAGTCCACCCAAACCCCAGAACCAGCCCTGATTGCATAGGAGCCGGGGGCCGGCACCGCAGCTGGAGGCCCAGAGAGAATGTCGCTGATGGAGGAGGGGGTTCCGACCACGCTGCCCCCGCCACCTTTCTTAACGGCCGTCAGTGGTTCTGGGCTGAACTGCCTGTGGAAGGAGAACCAGATATATCGACCGGTCCCCGAGTGGGCCGACCCCCTGCGGTGGTAGCCGCTCCAGAGCCTGCGGAGCTCCGCTGCAAGTTGTCCCCGTTGGGACCACCACAGTACCGTTAAAAGTACCGTTTAAAAGAATGATAAGCAAATGATCAACCGAGAAGATTCACCCGATTGTCAACTTGATTAGAACCGGTCATTGCCGGCACCATTGTCCCCGTGGGGACTGTCTACAAGTGTTGCATAAGGGACTCCTTATGAACAAGCCTGAGAACTAGCAGGGCAACGACAAACTTGTGGCATGTAAATAAAAATGTTTCGTGGCTATACCGTTACCGCCTCCGGAGAGGCAGATTGGAGGAAGGGCCCGCAGTGGAGCAGGCTGGGGCCCAGCCACCACCGGAACCGGTGGCGATCCTCTGCGGGTTTCAGGGGTTCCCCATGTACGTGGGTCCCCTGAAAAGGACAGAACCCGCTCGGGCAACTTGTGCTGGACTGGGGTCAAGGGGTGCTGCCTGTTTGCTTAGGGGCAGCATCAGGACCAGGTTGCTTGGGTGGGAGAGAGCGGAAGCCGTTACCGTTTGCAACGTTTAAAGTAAGAGTACCTCCCGATGTGGGAAGATGTTATTTTAATTGAAAATCCCTGTTTTACCGTTTATTTTTCAGTTTGTGAAAATAAAACCGGTGATGGACGGGCAGCCCGCAGACGGTCTGCATTTTACTAAGGGGGAATGTGGCGCCATGGACAAGCCAGGGGCCACAGAGAACAACACCCACACACCCCACACTCCCGGTCAGGTACACCGAAGTCAGACACAAACCCTTGTTGCCTTCCTCCAGGGGTTGATGTCCACACCAGGGGGGTGGGCCAGGCGGTTGGCCCCGCCCACCGAGGAGTTCATAGTCCTGGAGGCGGGAAAGGTAGACTGATCAGTTTGAGAGTGGAAAGTGAGAGGAAGGAAGGTGGTAGAGGAGCAGACTGAAGTTGGTCCGGTTATGTGGCCCGGACGGATCAGCAAGGTTGGCAGACGGTGGTGACCGTCTGCAGGAGTGGCCTATCGGAGTCTACCGTAAGGACCGTGGATGGGCGGTGGCCCGGCGGTACCGGACCGGTACACAAAGAGAAGTCAGCACCATCTGGCAGGGGCTTACGGACCCCGGCAAGGCTAGGAGTCGCCGTGAATTTGCCAAATCCGTCAGCGAAGGGAACCTCCTGGGTTTCCCAGCAGCCAAGTCCCGACAGAAGGCAACAGTCCAACCGTGAGAGGGAAACACAGCCACCGCCAAGGCTACCGTTCCCAGGGCCAGAGTCTGCGGGCAAAAGGGGCTCCTTCAGCTCCCATCCAAGCTGGGGAGCGGGTTACCGATGGGAACCCATTGGAACCGTTTACAGTACATAGGTGCAGGGAAAGGCAGTCACCATCAACCTGCCGGGAGAAACAACACTGCAGCCGTCTGTGGGACCCGTCCATCCAGCCGTGTGTTTTACCGAGAACTGTGTCCTCATCATTGGCTGAGTGAGTACCACCGTGCCGTGCGGCACAGCGCTGCCCCCGCGACCCTGCACCTCACCAGGCCCCGAAACCCGCCTGTCATCCATCCCTACCCCATCACCGGGCCCCGGGACAACCAACCCCCTACCCACGGAGGGGAGAACTAACATCAAAGCTGCTCCCTGTCACTGCTCCCGGGATCCCCGTCCAGAGCAGCGGTGGTGTCACCAACTTCACCACAACCGTGGGTGGCGTCACGGACAATCACCAAATCCCCACCATCCAATCAAATCCCCTTTTCACTCACGGGTGAGGAACGCCGCTTGAGTCCCCGGGATCCGGCCCACCGCTCGAACCACCACCGAGCAGCCGCAGCCGATGCAGCAGCAGTAGCCGGACCCGAGCAGTGGGAGAGCGCAGCGTCCCCTCCTCCGCCCGCGACATAAGCGCTCAGCATAGAGCGCAGGATAAATCTGACTGAGCCGAGGCTTACTGCAATCTGTGGAAGCCAAAATAAACAAATCAACAGCAGGTAAAGAATTTGTCTTATTTATTATTTATACCATTCACCTTGCAGTATAAGTGATAAGTTGGTATTATTCTCTATTCTCTCTGTATTGGGTTTTTATGTTTGGTTACTATCACACACTAAAACAAAACTTTAAAAAAGTTTTTGCATTACCATATTTTGAGACCTAAGATTTTGAGGCATCTTTTTAGTGCACAAGTGGGGACGACCACAGTTCTGTGCACGCCTAAAAATATGGACACCAGAAAATCAGACTCCAATAAAACACCTAACTTACCCCCACAAAACCATCCACGTTACTGGTAGAAGAAAGACTGCAAAAGCGGTATGGTGCTCGCACCCCTTAAATAAAATCCAGTGAAATCTGCACTCCCAAATCTAAATGCTCCCTCCTTCTGAGGCCTTATGCCTAAATCGCAGTAAGCAGCCATATGTGTGGCATTATTCCAGTGGGGAGAGCGCACTTAACATTTTACGGGGTGGGTGTCTTCAGAAGCACAAGCTAGACATAATGTGAGGGGGTGCTCCAATATATGGGGGCACAATGTATGGGCACTAAACTGGCATTTTTGTAATTCTCCAATTGATGCTACAAAATAATCACTGCAGCCTTAGATAAATTATTTGAGAGGTGCAATTTGTACAATAGCGTCACTTTAGTATCACCTGCAAACTATGCTAGCAAAATCTATACTCCAAAAGCCAACCTTCCTTCTCAGCCCTGCCGAATGGCCAAACAGTAGTTTCAGATAACATATGAAGCATCATGCTGAAGAAATTGTGCAATAAATTCTGAGGACTATTTTCACCTTAAACCCTTGTGTAACTGAAAAGTTTGCAGCTAAGAAAGAAATAAAATATTTACCACTAAAAAGTTATATTTCCATGTCCCGATGTTATAAAATTCTGTGAGGCACCTGTGGATTCAAAATACTCACTACACCCTTAGATGAATTCCTTACACAGTGACGTTTTCAATATGAAGTAACCTGTGGGGTTTCTGCTGATCTCGCACCTCAAGGGCTTGGCTAATGGAGGCCACAATCTATTTAAATGGAATCTGCATTCTAAATACAAAGTCATGCTCCTTCCCATCTGATCCTGGCCATATACTCAAATAGTAGTGAATAACTACATATAGGATACTGCCACATTTGGTAAAAATTGCATAACAAATTATCCTGTCCATTTTCTCCTGTTTCCCATCGTGTAAATAAAAGTTTTGAGCCTAAAGTAAAATTTTTGTTAAAAACCCCAAGTTTTTGTCTTCACTGCCCAATCTAATAAAATTTGGTGTAATTTGTGGGTTAAAAAATACTTACCACAACAGTAGATGAAATCATTATAGGGTTTAGTTTGTCAAATGGGGCCACATGTGGGGGTTTCTGCATTATTGGCACCTCAGGGACTTTACAAATGCAACACATTGTCCAAATTTGCATTCCAAAACTCAAATAGCGCTGTTCACATTCCGAGCCCTGCCATGTGCCCAAACATTAGTTTTTGACTATATATGAGGTATCAGGCCTTATGCGCACGTGGCCGAATTTCATGCCTTTACACTGCGTATTGTAAATACATGCGACCTGCATCCCCTGCACAATCTATGAAGATTGTGCATGAGACGTGTGCACGTTGCGTTTGAGAGCGCAGCGAGTTGGATGCCAAAATTTTGTTCCAAATTGCTGCGTTCTAAGAAGCAACATGTCAATTATTCCGTGCGCTTTGGATGCAGATCCCACTCTTTCTATGGGAGAAGCTGCATCCAGAGCGCATGAAATCGGCTTTTTTTCTACAGAAACACTGCATTCATTATGCAGTGTTTCTGCAGGGATTTGACGCGCACATGTGCTGTCAAATCCCTGCAGAAATTTCTGCAGGGACACAACGCAACATCGCAACATGCGCATACAGCCTCACTGTGTTTGAGATAAATTGTGTAACAAATTATGGGGTCCGTTTCCTCTTATTATCCATTGTTAAAATTATAAATTTTGAGCTAAAATAATATATTAGCAGAAAAAAACATCTATCATTTTCACATCCACATTTTAAAAAGTTTTGTGAAATTGAAGAAAATATCATAATAAAGCAAATAGATGAGGCAGTGAATCAGGGGGAAGTCATTATCATGGGGACTTCAACTATCCTGATATAAATTAGGAAGCAGAAACCTGCAAGTTCAGCAAAGGAAACAGATTTTTGCCCACAATGAACACTTACGTATCACAACTGGTTCAGGACCGATCAAGAAGGGCAGCAGCACTACTAGACATAATATTAACCAATAGGCCAGACCACATATCAAATATATGGGTTGGGGGTTGCACAGGTAATAGTGATCACAAAATAATACATTTTCATGTATCCTTGAATAAGATGTGTAGTAGAGAGGCTACAAGGACACTCATTTTCAGGAAGGTGAATTTCCAAAGTATAAGAGATAAACTTACTGCTGTAAACTGGCACAATATAGGAATATAAAGCAAAAAATATAGGAATAAAAGCACACAAACCAAATGGGACACTTTTATAAGCATCCTGAATAGGACCTGTGCACAATATATATGTAGCACCCAGGGATATGGGGTACTCGTTTCTGGGTAGTGTCTCTATTGGGAATGTCACGATGGTGGCCGTTACCCGGTTATGTGCCCTGGGCCCTTTTTGTAATGGGGATATTTACAGGGGATCGGTGAATAAAGTTTATTCGTGACGCCACTTGCGGTGTTGCGGCTATATGTAGGGAGCCGCCACTGAAAAATGTCTCTACTGGGGCTGATGGTATTAGCAGCTAGTATGGTAGTCTCTCCACAAGTAGGGTATTGCCCCAGCGGGTGTATGGGCAATGGGCAACGGGTGCAGTGGGCATCGGAAGAAGGAGTCCAGACAGGTATTCAGTACAACTGGTTTACTTACTTTAGATGTTAACTGGTTGCCCGAGGTCGGCTGGTTTCGCCTCCAGGTCCCTGTCATCCCAGTGCCAGTCTGGTTCTGGTAAGTGGGTCCCCGTGGTATGGAACACTGGGGGTCCCCGGTCTGTCTACTTCTGTCCGCCTGATGGTAGTGTTAACCCTGTGGGGTTGGAATCTCTGGTCCTGTCCCCGGCTCTCCCTTTGCTACTGAGTCTTTGGATTCTTTAGGGTCAGCAAGGTCCTTGATGGTCCCCTTTGCTGTGCAGGTGTTAACAGGTCGGCTCGAAGCTCTTTCCTGTCCTAGGGTCCTGTACCCCGTCAGTGCGTAGATCCGGGAGTACTCCACCGGCATCTACTTCTCCTGGGTACCAGGTGACCGTTAATCTGAGTCAGGGAGTCACTTCACTTCCACCTTTACACCACTGCAGTCACTACAGTTCTCCTACTTCGACTTAGACTGACTGTGTCTGCTCCCTTTCACTGCAGACTTCCTTCTGACTTCTGACTTCCTGTGTTCCCGACTACTCTCCACAGTCTGCCCCTCCCACCTGATCAACTAGTGGACTGGAGGGGCTCCACCTCTAGGTGGCCATCTATGGTTCCACTCTAGCTAGGTACCATTGTATGGGGGATTGTTGGGGAAAACTGGGATTACCTGGATTTTTGGTGTTACCGCCACTGGGGATCTGGGTCCCTAAGGAGGTAGGCCCTGCATCCTGGTGGGGATGCAGAACCTTGTAGCACACTGAGGGCTTCAGGGGCGCTACATTTACCCTATGGGAATAATAAACAACCTAGAAATTAGAGGAAACCACAATGGCAGAATCGAGTTGTAAGGGGCACAATAAATGACAAAAAGAGAACTAAAGCAAGAGGGTAGTGAGGAGGCATTAAATACTTATTGAAACTTAAATAAATTCTGTAAAAAATCAAATCAAGGCAACAAAGATTGAGACAGAGAGACTCATTGCCAGAGAAAGTAAAAATAATCCAAAGTTATTCTTCAACTACATAAACAGTAAGAAACTAAAAAATGATAGTGTTGGCCACATAAAAAAACAGTTTGGGTGAAATGGTGGAGGAGGATGAAGGAAAGGCCAATCTGGTAAATGGCTATTTCTCTACAGTATTTATACAGGAAAATCCCATGACAGATGACATGATCAGGGATTGTTATGATCCGGAGCCATGGAAGATCACAATATATCATTGGCAAAAAGGTGACAAGAGCATTGGCAACTAATCTGGCCACCATCCCCTTACTAACCATCAACACTAGAAGTAGCTGAGGGGTGAACTAACATCCTATGCACCGCGAACCCCGCCGGAGAACTAGCTATCCTAAAGGAAGGAAGGATGAATAACTCTCTGCCTCAGAAATAGACCACAAAAGGTATAGCAAGCCCCCCACATTCAAAGACTACGGTGATATAGGAAAATACAATACACAGATGGATGATAGGATTAGCAAAGGTGAGGTCCCACTAACTAAATAGGAAAGGATAGAAAAGAGGCTGATGGTGGCCAGAGAAAAACCCTACAAAAACCCAAATACCTGATAGTACAAAAAGGTCCTCAGATCGCACGATCTGCACTCCGTCTTATATCAGGCGCTCTTGTCAAACCAATGAACAGAAAACAGGAACAATTACAAATTCAAGAAGCAACAAACACATGGACTTATAGGAGCAAAAACTCCAAACATAGCTGCAGGGAGCTTCCCAGCTAAGCAAGGGAGAGGGAAGATTCCTGCATGCAAATAAACTGACAATAACCACAAAAATTGACAACACAGATTAGAACAAAAGAACAAAACAACTTAAGAAAGAACCAAACACTTATCTGGGGTAGATGTGGTCTGGAGCAAGATGAAAAGGCTGGTGAACTACAGAACAAATGATAACGGCCCAGACAACAATGAACCAAAAGCATAAATAGGCAGAGAGTTAGCAATGGAAATGCCCATTGCTCCAGCACACCTGGTCTCTATCCAAACCATTCCTGGCCACAAGAGGGAGCCTCACAGCAGCAAAAGCATAACTGACATTCACAACAAGGGATACTATAAATTCCTTATTAAATTTCACCTGCTTAACCCAGCAGGAAGTAATGCACCGCCTCAAAATCACTAAAGTAAAATCTCCAGGCCCGGATTGCTACACCCCCGGGTACTGCAGGAATTAAAAACGATGATAGACAGACCATTATTTTTAATCTTCACAGATTCCATAATAAGAGGAACTGTACCACAGGACTGACGCATAGCAAATGTGGTGCCAATATTCAAGAAGGGGACAAAATCTGAGCCTGGTAATTATAGGCCGGTAAGTTTAACCTCTACTGTGGGTAAAATCCTTCAGGGTTTCCTAATAGATGTCATCTTGGAGTATCTCAAGAAGAATAACCTCATGACACAGCAGCAACAGGTGTTGATAAGGGATCGGTTCCAAACTGGACCAGGGAAATGCAGTGGATGTTGTCTATATGGACTTTTTAAAGGCGTTTTATACAGTGCTACATAAAATGTTGATACATAAAAAGAGATTAATAGGAGTACAGGAAAATATGTTTAACTGGGTTAAGAACTAGCTCAGTGATTGGGAACAAAGGGTGGTTATTAATGGAACAATATTCAGACTAAAGGCCCTGTCACACACAGAGATAAATCTTTGGTATATCTGTGGTTGAAGGAAATCATGGACATATTGTTCCATTTGTACACAGCCACAATTCTGGCACTGATTGTCCACAATTTCATTGCAACCACAGATCTGCCACAGATTTATCTCTGTGTGTGACAGGGCCTTTAGTCATAGTTAACAGTAGGGCACCACAGGGATCCGTATTGGGCCCTCTTCTTTTTTGTAACATATTTATTAATGACCTTGTAGGGGGCAATGAAACTAGAATTTTAATATTTTATGCAATGTAATTAATACAGAGTATGATAATTTAGTATTGCAGAGGGATTTGTGTAAGCTGGAGAGTTGGGCTGAGAAATGGCAATTGAAGCTTAATGGGGATGAATAGAAAGTCATGCACTTGAGCAGTGGAAATAAAATGTATAACTACATACTCAGTTATAAAACACTGGGTAAAACTGTCACTGAAAAAGACTTGTGCGCATGGGTGGACGGCAAACTCAACTTTACTGACCAGTAATAATAAATAATGATTAAAAAAAATGTACGGGTCCATCGTATTTTGATACACAGCCAAGATAACGCACACAGCTGTGGGTTTCAGCCTGTAAGTGTCTGAGTTATCTGCACTGGGTATCAAAATACAGGGGACCCTGCGTCTGTTTTTTTTTTTCTTCAAATTTTTAACAATTTCTTACACTCCACTTTGGGCCCAGGCACCTAATGTGAGGGCAACCCATCACAGATGCTGGCTCAGAAGGTGGGCAGGGGAAGCAGGACTGCAACCAATCTCAGACACTGTCACAGAGGGTGGGCGGGGGAAGAAGGACGGCAACCAATCAGAAACACATAAACTCTGTTAGAGAGGGTGGTGGGGAAGCAGTGCATACCCATGATCTTTAATGATCGGACCTGGAAGCAGTGTGACAGCCGCGGGGAAACTGAGTAAGTATAATTTTCCTGCTTTAACGACCACAGATCATTTTTTTTTTCACTACGCATCCTAATTACAGTAATGCCAGTAGCAAAGATGGCTATGGTATTGTGCCACCCCCGTGCCAGCAGCCGGGCTTTTAGACTAAGGCGGGCTTTGAACACTATGACATCGCAGGTGCGATGTCGGTGGGGTCATGTCGAAAGTGACGCACTTCCTGCGTCACTCTCGACATCGTAGTGTGTAAATCCTAGATGATACGATTAACGATCGCAAAAGCGTCGTAATCGTATCATCGGTGTAGCGTCGGAGAATTCCATAATTATGCTGACGCGATGGTCCGATGTTGTTCCTCGCTCCTGCGGCAGCACACATCGCTGTGTTTGAAGCCGCAGGAGCGAGGAACATCTCCTACCTGCGTCACCACGGCTCCCATCGGCTATGCGGAAGGACAGAGGTGGGCGGGATGTTTACATCCCGCTCATCTCCGCCCCTCCGCTCCTATTGGCCGCCTGCCGTGTGACCTCGCAGTGACGCCGCATGACCCGCCCCCTTAATAAGGAGGCGGTTTGCCGGCCACAGCGACTTCGCACGGCAGGTGAGTGCATGTGAAGCTGCCGTAGCGATAATATTCGCTACGGCAGCTATCACAAAGATATTGCAGCTGCGACGGGGGCGGGGACTATCGCGCTCGGCATCGCAGTATCGGCTTGCGATGTCGTAGTGTGCAAAGCCCACCTATGAGTTCATCGCCCAACGGTGGGACGCTACCGGTTTCTCTGGTAGCGGAGGCTCAACCTTCCACGTTGCAGCCCCTTCCTGAGACTGTCCAGTCCCAACGTCCCGGATCCCAATAACCCGCCACACAAACAACCTGTTCCCCCTGGAAACCTAAGGTGGGTCCTTGACAGTGTTAAGGTCCCGGGTGTTGTAATTTTGACGACTCTGGTTGGCACAGGAGGTGCAACTATTATACAAGACACAAGTTTCTGTTGGTCACGCCAGTCCTGTAACCGTGGTCCATTTTTACTTAATATGTATATAAAAACTTTTAACAGGGTCCATGTACTGGGGTATACATTTTGACAATCTTTTAGCAAATCAGGTAACTTTCACCCCTTTCATTAAAACCGGTTGATTAGGCACTTATTCACTAACATTTTCTATATGAAAAATAATAAACTATGGAAAAAAATAAACAAAAACACCTATACCCAACATTCTTTGGCATCGCAACTGATGGTACTGTAACATTTTTAAACTTATTCACTCTCACTGGGAGGCAGGTAACCAACAACGGCGGCTGGTACTACTCGCTCGTCGACCATGGCGAGCTGCTGCACATCTAGGGCGTACCAGCCCCGTTCACCCCAATGGCGGGTGTAGCTGATTACTTCCCAGACCTCCAGGTTACGACCCGGGTGACCACTGGGGAGATGCTGCTTGATTTTGATTGGCTAAGCTGTTAGCAACACCAAAGGACCAGGACCCGTAACCAAAGAGGGTGGATACCATGCAGAAGGGCAGATTGCACAATACCCTGTGATGACCTGATAGGCCAGGGCGTCACATTATTACTGTGATTGGCAGGCAATCCCTGAATGTTTAGTGGCTGAAAATCAGGTGTCAAACATGAGGGGAGGAGACTTGAAACTCAAAAGGCGGATATTGTGAATACTTTAATATTCGTGCAAGTAACTAATAGTGCCAAATATATTCGCTCATCACTAATCATCAGTGATGCTCTTTTCAGGGGCGTTGCAGTCACTGCTGTGTCTCTGAGTGTCTTCTTAGTGCAGTGTCTCAATCCCCTCCCCTCATGCGCTGTCTCCCCCCTACACTGTCTCCCCCTCTCCCCGTGCGCTGTCTTCCTTGTGCATTATTTCCTTACGTGCCCTGCAATGAGTACAGTTACCAGACTGTTGTCAAATTATGAACAGTAAACCTACAATTTTGACCAATACTAAAAAGAAACTGAATTTGATACCAAAAGAACAACCAGGTAGTTGCTTAGTGGAAAATTAATACCTATAAAACTACCCAGAAATTAATCCAATCAAATTTGAATAAAAAAATTATCTTTATTACAAGAAAAAACATAAAATACACAGCAGTATAAAATGTAGAAATGAGTACGTGGCACATGGAAATATCTGATAGTCACACAATGTACAACTGTCAACATATATTTTTTTAGACCACCATAGATAATATACATGAGACTTGACAGTGTGCAATAATATAAATATTCACAATCACCAAATTGTGGGAATCATAAAAATATCAGGTATTAATTGTGCCACAAACAGATAAATAGTAAAACCTACATTCATGGTAGCATGACATAGGCATAATATAGTAGCAATGTGGGGTAAAAAAATAAGTAAGATGGCAAATGAAAAATAATAATAGTAAATATATCAGGGGAAAAAAATATATTTACCTGATAGTAAAGTAATTAAACTAACAAATGCCAATAAACAAATTGTGCCACATTGCTACATATTAATAAAGCCTTACCAATGAGACACCCTGACGCGTTTTGCCGTGGCTTTCTCCAAGGGCATATGTTATAATGAGTATCCTTAGTGGGTTTTTATAATGCCAGTATGCAGACTCATTAACCAAACAAATCATACTATTAAAGTTTAAACCAATAAACATCCCAGAGATAAATGCAAAAAGCAATAGCATTAGCATAATTAAGGAGCTTACCGCATGTAGGGATAATCACGGCACTTAATTACCCGACGTTCGAAAACCAAAAGTGGAAGACGTGGTGTATGTGCAGCAGCAAAGGTCCTTCCCTTATGTGCATCTTTGTTCCGCATAATAGAAACATAAATGCACCATTTCCGAAACCGGAAGTGACGAAAACGGAACTAGCGCATATACAAAGCATCGGGGAAAACTCTCCCCAGCATAAATACATATTACATCCGGCGTAAATGACAATCTGATTGGAGCGTCCTCCAGATACCCATGTAGAACGCAAATGCGTTCCAAATATCAGGAAGTAAAGCTATAATTGACATAATCAAGTGACCAAGTACCGTAATTAATCCCCTAAACATGAAAAATGTAATATACAACAAAAATTGAACCCATGCTCATATCTCAGATGTAAACAATGTTACAAAATATATAATATCGAAACATACTATATAAATACATATATTATGAAGAGGATACACAGAAATCTGAATATTAAAAAAAATAATAAAATAGGGCAATAATGAATAAAAGTGCAAAGTGTGGAATGCGAAGTGCAGAACGTGTGAAAGTGCAATAATACAGTATTATACGCTACATATAGTGATAAAAAGTATATATAAATATACAAATACATATAAAAATGTGCAATATGGCCCAATCCAAATACAAAAATACAAAATGTACAATAAACCTAAAAGAAAAATAAAAAGCAAAAAATTAGAAGGCAAAAAATAAATATATGTGGCGCCCTGGACAAGCCAGGACGTCACAGGTACTGCAACAACACACCCCACACCCCGGTTAGGCACATCAGTCACACACAAATCCTTGTTGCCTCCCTCCAGGGGCTGATGTCCACTCCAGGTGGGGTGGAGCCAGGCGGTTGGCCCCACCCACCGATGAGTACACAGTCCTGGAGGCGGGAAAGGACGGGAGTGTAGTTAAGGAAAGTGAAAGTGAAGAAGTAAGAAAGTAGTAGTGGAGGAGCAGTCTGACCGTGTCCGGGTACGTGGCCCGGCACATATAGAAAGGTTGGCAGACGGTGGTGACCGTCTGCAAGAGGGGCCGATCGACGCGGAACCGTAGGACCGGAGATGGGCGGTGGCCCGCCGGTACCGAACCGGGGAGCGAAGAGAAGCCAGCACCATTCGGCAGGGCCTTCGGACCCCGACCAGGCTTGGAGTCACCGTAAAACCGGTCAAATCCGTTAGCGACGGGAACCTCCGGGGATTCCCAGCAGCAAAGACCCGATTGAAGGCAACCGCTCAACCGTGAAGGGAAATACAGTCACCGCCAAGGCTACAGTTCCCAGGGCCAGAGCCTGCGGGAAAAAGGGGCTCCCTCGGTATCTACCCACGCTGGGGAGCGGGTTACCGGTGGGAAGCCATCGGGGCCGAAAACACACTACAGGTGCAGGGAAAGGCAGTCACCGCCGACCTACCGGGAGTGATCACCGCAGCCGTCTGCGAAACCCGTCCATCCAGCCGTTTGTTTTACCAGAGACTCCGTGTACGTTACTGGCTGAGTGAGTACCACAGTGCCATCTGGCACCGCGCTGCCCCCGCGACCCTGCACCTCACCAAACCCGGCCATCCGCCATCCAGTTATCCTCACTGGGCCCCGGGACCACCCAAAAACCCCCCTACCCACGGAGGGGAGAGAAACATCTTAGCTGCTCCCTGTCATCGCTCCCGGGATCCCTGTCCAGAGCAGCGGTGGTGTCCCAACCTCACCACAAAACCGTGGGTGGCATCACGAATCGACTTCCCCAATCCCAAAAACTACCCCCTTTCACTCACGGGCGAGGAGTGCCGCTCGAGTCCCCGGATCCGGCCCACCGCTTGAGCCACCGAGCAGCGACCAGCAGGCTGCAGCAGCGCCGGACCCTGGTAGAGGTGCGCCTTGTGTCCCGCCGGAGGTGTCCAGCCGAAAAATTTCAGAATCCGCCATCTTGGGCGCGAAAAGTTCCTCGCTCGAACGTCTTCCTGAGCAGTGCAGGCGCGAAAGCCGAAGCTCCGCCCCTGAAGAGGAGGTGCTGAGAAGAAACCAAGGGGGGACGGATGGCGTCTGGCCGCATGTAGACCGCGGCTATAAAAGTAGGGACGCCAGGACTCTGCGGCCATCTTTGGTTCCTGGAAGAGGCCGCTGCAACGATGTATAGTCCGTCTGGCAACACCGTCGTCCCCGCGCCCGCGCCTGGTACAGCGGCATAGGTGGAAGTCTGGACCGTCCAGCTAAGCAGCCGTCTGCAGATTCGTGTGCAGCTCCTCCTGGAGGAGTGGGAGGCTGACATGGCAGACGTGGTAGCGGCTATGTGGAGACACGAAGTGGAGGAAGAGATGGAGAGGTGGGTAAGCGACCCACGCCCCTATAGTCTGAAGGGATCGGCCGTTGTGGCTGAGGGGCCCGGCCTGCGCCCGCTCACCCTGCTGCCTCCCCCGCTACCCGTATTAGTTGCTACCACCTCGCCACTAGGCCCGCTACCTGCCCAACCGGTAGTGGTACCCTGCCTGTCCGCCCAAGCGGACCGACCTGCAGTCGAAGCCCATAGCCGCCTTGAACCGCTTCCCTGGAAGCTGCCGGAGACTGAGCCCATTAGCGGAGATGTGCCGGAGGCACATGCAGTGACCGTGCCTGGTCCCGTACCGACTCCGGCAGCCCGTCCCGAGCAGGAAGAGGTGGAGGTCAAGCGGGAGAGGAACCCTGTACCCATCCCCCATGCCTCAGCTGAGGCTGCGCCGGGTCGTTGCTGTGAGGCAGCACCCCAGGCCATGACACCGCGGGATCTTCCACAGAAGGCGCCAGTGATGGGCAGCATGGTGGAAGTCTCGCGGGGCCCGACCCATGCGCAGGGGCAAGCAGAAGCCCCTTACTGGGACAGGGAACCGACCCCGCTGGGCCGAGAAATTGCGGAGAGGGAAAGGCGGAGGGCTGCACTGATAGCCCGCACCATCCAAGAAAAAGAAAGCCTCTGCAGAGCCACCTTCTGGGTACGGGGCCCGATCCACAAGGGGCAAGTGAGGAGATTTGATGTCCATCAGGGATACGGGTTTATCTTTGAGCCGGGCCTGGAGGCCAAAGTTTTTGTGGCCCGCCGGGACGTTAATGCCCACTTACCGTAGGACCACCCGAGCCATAACCTGCTCCCAGGGGATCTGGTCCAGTACACGCGACATTGCGGAGAGAGGGGCTGGTTTGCCCTGGACGCCAAACTGAGGGGCAGTCAGGAGGCCCAAGCACCGGCCCAGCCTCCTCCTCCGACCGCTGTGGTGGACCTGCAGTAAGTCAGCGGTCCCTCCGCTGTGCAAAGTTGTCCCCGTTGGGACCATCAGAACCGTTATGTGAGTAAATGAAAATAATCAGCCGAACTGTTACCAAATTTGCAACCGTGATTGAACCAGTCGTTGCCGGCAAGTTGTCACTGACCCTCTGCACCGTTTGCGTAAGGAACTACTTACGGACACGCCCGAGAACTTGCAGGGAAACCACAAACTTGTGGCATGTAAATAATTGTTGGCATGAATCCATTGCTGCCTCCGGAGAGGCAGATTGGAGGAAGGGCCTGCAGCAGAGTAGGCTGGGGCCCGGTCACCACCTGGACCGGTGGCCATCCTCCGGGGGTCAGGGGTTCCCCATGGACGTGGGTCCCCTGAAAGAGACCGTACCCGCTCGGGCAGCTTGGTGAAGGACTGGGGCAAGGGGTGCTGCCCACTTCTTAGGGGCATCATCAGGGCCAGGTTGTTTGGGCGGGAGAGAGCGGAAGCCGTCACCGTTAATAAAAATGTACCGTTAAGTAACGTTTAAGTCCCGTACCTCCCGCAAAGGGAAGTTTCAAAAAAAAAAAAATGCTTGTTGAATGTTTTCATATGTTTTACCCTTTCTTTTCCAGTTGTGAAAATAAAACCGGTGATGGACGGGCAGCCCACGGACGGTCTGCATTTAACCAAGGGGGAATGTGGCGCCCTGGACAAGCCAGGACGTCACAGGTACTGCAACAACACACCCCACCCCTCACCCCGGTTAGGCACATCAGTCACACACAAATCCTTGTTGCCTCCCTCCAGGGGCTAATGTCCACACCAGGTGGGGTGGAGCCAGGCGGTTGGCCCCACCCACCGAGGAGTACACAGTCGTGGAGGCGGGAAAGGACGGGAGTGTAGTTAAGGAGAGTGAAAGTGAAGGAGTAAGAAAGTAGTAGTGGAGGAGCAGTCTGACCGTGTCCGGGTACGTGGCCTGGGCACATACAGCAAGGTTGGCAGACGGTGGTGATCGTCTGCAGGAGGGGCCGATCGACGCGGAACCGTAGGACCGGGGACGGGTGGTAGCCCGCCGGTACCGAACCGGGGAGCGAAGAGAAGCCAGCACCATTCGGCAGGGCCTACGGACCCCGACCAGGCTTGGAGTCGCCGTAAAACCGGTCAAATCCGTTAGCGACGGGAACCTCCGGGGTTTCCCAGCAGCAAAGACCTTATTGAAGGCAACCACTCAACCGTGAAGGGAAATACAGTCACCGCCAAGGCTACAGTTCCCAGGGCCAGAGCCTGCGGGAAAAAGGGGCTCCCTCGGTATCTACCCACGCTGGGGAGCGGGTTACCGGTGGGAAGCCATCGGGGCCGAAAACACACTACAGGTGCAGGGAAAGGCAGTCACCGCCGACCTACCGGGAGTGATCACCGCAGCCGTCTGCGAAACCCGTCCATCCAGCCGTTTGTTTTACCAGAGACTCCGTGTACGTTACTGGCTGAGTGAGTACCACAGTGCCATCTGGCACCGCGCTGCCCCCGCGACCCTGCACCTCACCAAACCCGGCCATCCGCCATCCAGTTATCCTCACTGGGCCCCGGGACCACCCAAAACCCCCCTACCCACGGAGGGGAGAGAAACATCTTAGCTGCTCCCTGTCATCGCTCCCGGGATCCCTGTCCAGAGCAGCGGTGGTGTCCCAACCTCACCACAAAACCGTGGGTGGCATCACGAATCGACTTCCCCAATCCCAAAAACTACCCCCTTTCACTCACGGGCGAGGAGTGCCGCTCGAGTCCCCGGATCCGGCCCACCGCTTGAGCCACCGAGCAGCGACCAGCAGGCTGCAGCAGCGCCGGACCCTGGTAGAGGTGCGCCTTGTGTCCCGCCGGAGGTGTCCGGCCGAAAAATTTCAGAATCCGCCATCTTGGGCGCGAAAAGTTCCTCGCTCGAACGTCTTCCTGAGCAGTGCAGGCGCGAAAGCCGAAGCTCCGCCCCTGAAGAGGAGGTGCTGAGAAGAAACCAAGGGGGGACGGATGGCGTCTGGCCGCATGTAGACCGCGGCTATAAAAGTAGGGACGCCAGGACTCTGCGGCCATCTTTGGTTCCTGGAAGAGGCCGCTGCAACGATGTATAGTCCGTCTGGCAACACCGTCGTCCCCGCGCCCGCGCCTGGTACAGCGGCATAGGTGGAAGTCTGGACCGTCCAGCTAAGCAGCCGTCTGCAGATTCGTGTGCAGCTCCTCCTGGAGGAGTGGGAGGCTGACATGGCAGACGTGGTAGCGGCTATGTGGAGACACGAAGTGGAGGAAGAGATGGAGAGGTGGGTAAGCGACCCACGCCCCTATAGTCTGAAGGGATCGGCCGTTGTGGCTGAGGGGCCCGGCCTGCGCCCGCTCACCCTGCTGCCTCCCCCGCTACCCGTATTAGTTGCTACCACCTCGCCACTAGGCCCGCTACCTGCCCAACCGGTAGTGGTACCCTGCCTGTCCGCCCAAGCGGACCGACCTGCAGTCGAAGCCCATAGCCGCCTTGAACCGCTTCCCTGGAAGCTGCCGGAGACTGAGCCCATTAGCGGAGATGTGCCGGAGGCACATGCAGTGACCGTGCCTGGTCCCGTACCGACTCCGGCAGCCCGTCCCGAGCAGGAAGAGGTGGAGGTCAAGCGGGAGAGGAACCCTGTACCCATCCCCCATGCCTCAGCTGAGGCTGCGCCGGGTCGTTGCTGTGAGGCAGCACCCCAGGCCATGACACCGCGGGATCTTCCACAGAAGGCGCCAGTGATGGGCAGCGTGGTGGAAGTCTCGCGGGGCCCGACCCACGCGCAGGGGCAAGCAGAAGCCCCTTACTGGGACAGGGAACCGACCCCGCTGGGCCGAGAAATTGCGGAGAGGGAAAGGCGGAGGGCTGCACTGATAGCCCGCACCATCCAAGAAAAAGAAAGCCTCTGCAGAGCCACCTTCTGGGTACGGGGCCCGATCCACAAGGGGCAAGTGAGGAGATTTGATGTCCGTCAGGGATACGGGTTTATCTTTGAGCCGGGCCTGGAGGCCAAAGTTTTTGTGGCCCGCCGGGACGTTAATGCCCACTTACCGTAGGACCACCCGAGCCATAACCTGCTCCCAGGGGATCTGGTCCAGTACACGCGACATTGCGGAGAGAGGGGCTGGTTTGCCCTGGACGCCAAACTGAGGGGCAGTCAGGAGGCCCAAGCACCGGCCCAGCCTCCTCCTCCGACCGCTGTGGTGGACCTGCAGTAAGTCAGCGGTCCCTCCGCTGTGCAAAGTTGTCCCCGTTGGGACCATCAGAACCGTTATGTGAGTAAATGAAAATAATCAGCCGAACTGTTACCAAATTTGCAATCGTGATTGAACCAGTCGTTGCCGGCAAGTTGTCACTGACCCTCTGCACCGTTTGCGTAAGGAACTACTTACGGACACGCCCGAGAACTTGCAGGGAAACCACAAACTTGTGGCATGTAAATAATTGTTGGCATGAATCCATTGCTGCCTCCGGAGAGGCAGATTGGAGGAAGGGCCTGCAGCAGAGTAGGCTGGGGCCCGGTCACCACCTGGACCGGTGGCCATCCTCCGGGGGTCAGGGGTTCCCCATGGACGTGGGTCCCCTGAAAGAGACCGTACCCGCTCGGGCAGCTTGGTGATGGACTGGGGCAAGGGGTGCTGCCCACTTCTTAGGGGCATCATCAGGGCCAGGTTGTTTGGGCGGGAGAGAGCGGAAGCCGTCACCGTTAATAAAAATGTACCGTTAAGTAACGTTTAAGTCCCGTACCTCCCGCAAAGGGAAGTTTCAAAAAAAAAAAAAATGCTTGTTGAATGTTTTCATATGTTTTACCCTTTCTTTTCCAGTTGTGAAAATAAAACCGGTGATGGACGGGCAGCCCACGGACGGTCTGCATTTAACCAAGGGGGAATGTGGCGCCCTGGACAAGCCAGGACGTCACAGGTACTGCAACAACACACCCCACACCCCGGTTAGGCACATCAGTCACACACAAATCCTTGTTGCCTCCCTCCAGGGGCTAATGTCCACACCAGGTGGGGTGGAGCCAGGCGGTTGGCCCCACCCACCGAGGAGTACACAGTCGTGGAGGCGGGAAAGGACGGGAGTGTAGTTAAGGAGAGTGAAAGTGAAGGAGTAAGAAAGTAGTAGTGGAGGAGCAGTCTGACCGTGTCCGGGTACGTGGCCTGGGCACATACAGCAAGGTTGGCAGACGGTGGTGACCGTCTGCAGGAGGGGCCGATCGACGCGGAACCGTAGGACCGGGGACGGGTGGTAGCCCGCCGGTACCGAACCGGGGAGCGAAGAGAAGCCAGCACCATTCGGCAGGGCCTACGGACCCCGACCAGGCTTGGAGTCGCCGTAAAACCGGTCAAATCCGTTAGCGACGGGAACCTCCGGGGTTTCCCAGCAGCAAAGACCTGATTGAAGGCAACCACTCAACCGTGAAGGGAAATACAGTCACCGCCAAGGCTACAGTTCCCAGGGCCAGAGCCTGCGGGCAAAAGGGGCTCCCTTGGCATCTATCCACGCTGGGGAGCGGGTTACCGGTGGGAAGCCATCGGGGCCGAAAACACACTACAGGTGCAGGGAAAGGCAGTCACCACCGACCTACCGGGAGTGATCACCGCAGCCGTCTGCGGAACCCGTCCATTCAGCCGTTTGTTTTACCAGAGACTCCGTGTACGTTACTGGCTGAGTGAGTACCACAGTGCCGTCTGGCACCGCGCTGCCCCCGCGACCCTGCACCTCACCAAACCCGGCCATCCACCATCCAGTTACCCTCACCGGGCCCCGGGACCACCCAAAAAAACCCCTACCCATGGAGGGGAGAGAAACATCTGGGCTGCTCCCTGTCATCGCTCCCGTGATCCCCGTCCAAAGCAGCGGTGGTGTCCCAACCTCACCACAAACCGTGGGTGGCGTCACAAACCGACTTCCCCAATCCCAAAAACTACCCCCTTTCACTCACGGGCGAGGAGCGCCGCTCGAGTCCCCGAGCAGCGAGCAGTGAGCAGCAGGCTGCAGCAGCGCCGGACTCGAGCGCCAGCGACAGCGCAGCAGCGACGGCCCCCTCCCCGCCTGCGGCATATATATATAGGATGTAAGCCCGCAAGGGCAGGGCCCTCTTCCCCCTGTGCTAGTCTGTCTATTGTAACGTGTACATGTATTCTGTATGTAACCCCCTCATGTACAGCACCATGGAATCAATGGTGCTCTATAAATAAACAATAATAATAATAATAATAATAAATAGACAATAAAAATAAAAAAAAAATCCAATTAAAATTTGATCTCAAGAAGGGTGAGAAGCTAATATTCTCATTCAATCCATTTGGTGCCAAGGTATACAACGGAAAAATCCACCGGGATTCTGTCGGTGCTAGTTGTTTTTTCCATTTCCCACCCCTCTGACTTATCAAAATCCTATCAATCGCACGAATCTTCAGGAGCGTAGAATTACATTGGTGGAACTGCTTAAAATGGCAAGGAATAGAAGTAAGTTTCGACACATTATCTTCATCTTTGGCTGCAGAAATGGACAGGACATGTTCACAAGCTCTTCTCCTAACTTGACAAGTGGTCAGACCCACATACCTAAGATTGCAAGGTCAAGAAGCCATATACTGTAGATCACCCTGTTATGGACAAGATTATGAATTATTATGAGTATATAAGAGTTACATGGAGATATCCATAAAGAACAGGATTTAAGATGGTGTTTGAACTGTACCACACATATCTCTTGGCATAAGACTCAGACAGACAGTCTGGGCTATTCTTGTGACCAGTGAATCATGCTGACATTGCTTAATATAAATGAGGAACCAAGCACATTACAGTAAATTGTATATCACAGAATAAGCTGTTCTACTTTATCCAATAGAAGACGTGTTGCGTATTCTTGGCACCTAGCCAAGAATACGGTTATATATATCTGTACAAACTTCCGGAATAAAGGAGTCTTACTTTCTATTCATATCTGAGCCCGTCTCTAGTGTGAGTGAAAGAGAGTGGTTATGCATGCTACCACGGGTGACTCATAATTTGGACTGCAGACAGTTTAAGAGAATGCACGATGGAATGGCATCAACCTAAATTAAGGCCTTATCAACCCCTTTAGTACTACACGTAAGAGCATGTGTGATTTTATATTCTCTTTTATCCTCAGAATCAAAAAAATTTTTTACTCGTTCGACACCGGCATTTCCGACAAGAAGAATCTATCCAAGCAGGTATGTGACCTTTTACATCGTCACAGGAAACTATGGTGAAACAAAAAAACATGGGAGCAATATTCGATGAGGAATCTAATCCATAGGGGATTACGAGTTCAAATTTATCCCTCTTTTGGAAGGGAGGAGGCTGAATTCTCTAAGCAATGGGAGGACATTTGTAATCATTGTTCCAGATCATTTATGCAAGATATTATTGATTTTGACAAGGTGCAGTTGGACTCTCTTGATGTTGAATTAGATAGTATATAGAGTCCAATCACTAATACATGGACAACGGAGGATATTACATGCCTCAATAGTGATGTGGATACTAAATCTAAAATATGGGAGAAACAAATTAGTGAAGTAAGAAAACAAGAAACGTCAGAGAGATCTCTTGAACGATCAAACTGGACGCGTTTACCAATGAAAATTCAGAAGCACTGATGGACATTCAAGAAATCCTTCTGTTTCATCAGCGGCCATGTCAACTAGTGAATTGTCTACCAGTGATCGACAATCTGGCAGGAATGACCAGAGGAATGTTCCTCGGAGAAAGGAATCATGGAAAAAGAAGTTAATCAAGATCAAGAACAGGACAAATCTACTGCTCTTAAGATAATAAATTTGTCTGATATACAGTTGTCTACTGCACATACAAATGTTTCGAGCAAAGGATTATCATTTTGTCCTGGGTGTTACTTGGAGATATTGGACATGTTTTCAGTCTCTCCAGGCTCGGATGGAGCTGAGCCAGGACAGTTATGGGATGTCATGTGGATTACGGTGGAACTTCAAGGGTCTTTTTAGGGTTAATAAAGAGGGGAAAGAGGGTGCTGTATTTTATTTCAAATAAAGGATTTTTCTCTGTGATTGTGTTTACTTCGTTTTACTTATAGGATTAGTGATGGGGGGTCTCATAGACCCCTACCCATCACTAATTCTTGGATTGATGACAGTTGTGCACTGTCATTTTCACCTACTACACCGATTGCCATTGCACCAGGGTAATCGGGAATAGACAGGTAAAGCGCAGAGATTGTCATATGCATTAGATTTCGTGGTGGCTGTAGGCTGCTATTCTTAGCCTGAGGGTGCCAATAACCATATGACTCCCCAGGCTCAGAATACCAGGCTTCAGCTGGGCTTTATCATGGCTGGGTATCAAAATTGTGGGGACCGCATGCCGCTTTTTTAAACTATTTATTTAAATAATTAAAAAAAGCTGCATGCGGTTCCTCTTAATTTGATACACAGCCACGATAAGCGCAGGGCTGGAGGCTGCAACTTGTAGCCGTGGACTTTATCTGAGCTGGGTTTCATAATATGGGGAGCCCAAAGCCAATTGTCTTATTTTTTTATGTACTTTTGCACAGCGATACTGACAGCGCCTGTGATTGGTTGCAGTCAGATGCTACCACACAGGCTGTCTTTGCAGGACAAATTGCAAAACAATTTGCGCTCATGTATTATAATGTGTACTTTTTTATTTCAGTATATATATATATATATATATATATATATATATATATATATCATTTTTAATGGCATACAAATATGGTGTATTCTTTTTCAATTTTATCCTTTTCTTGTAAGTAATATTGATTTACAATTAGCACCATATATTAATTGTGGCCAACATTTTGTGGTAATGTTCCCATCCTGGTCCTCATCTTGTAGTAATGCCCCATGCTGGTCCCCATCTTGTAATAACATCGCCATCCTGGATCTCATCCTATAGTAATGTCCCCATCCTGGTCCTCATCGTGTAGTAATGTCCCCTTTCTGGTCTTAATCGTGCAGTAATGTGCCCATCCGTGCCCCCATCCTGTAGTAATGTGCCCATTTTTGTTCCCTTCTTGTAGAAATGTGCCCATCTTTGTCCACTTCTTGTAGTAATGTGCCCATCCTTGTCATCATCCTCTAGTAATGTGTCTATCCATGTCCCCGTAATGTAGTGATGCACCTATCATTGTCCCCTTCTTGAAGTAATGTACTCATCCTTGTCATGTTCTTGAAGTGATGTACTCATTCTTGTCCATTTCTTGTAGTAATGCACCCATCCTTGTCCCTTTCTTATAGTAATATGTCATCTTTGTCCCCTTCTTGTAGTAATACACTCATCCTTGTCCTCTTCTTGTAGTAATGTGCCCATCCTTTTCCCATTCTTATAGTAATGTACTCACAATTGTTGCCTTCCTATAGTAATGTGCCCATCCTTGTCTCCATCCTGTAGTTATATGCCCATCCTTGTCTCCATCCTGTAGTTATATGCCCATCCTTATCCCCTTCTTGTAGTAATGTGTTCATCTTTGTCTCCTTCTACTAATATGCCCATCCTTGTCCCCATCCTGTAGTAATGGGCCCATCCTTGTTCCCATCCTGTAGTGATGTGCCCATCCTTGTCCTCTTCTTGTAGTAATGTGCCCATCCTTTTCCCCTTCTTGCAGTAATGTGCCCATCCTTTAATAATCTGCCCATCCTTGTCCCCATCCTGTAGTAATGCGCTGATCTTTGTCCTCTTCTTGTAGTAATGTGCATATCTTTGTCCCCATCTTGTACTAATGTGCCCATCCTTGTCCTCTTCTTGTAGTAATGTGCCCATTCTTGTCCCCATCTTGTAGTAATGTGCCCATCTTTATTATCCTGTAGTAATGTGCCCATCCTTGTCCCCATCCTGTAGCAATGTGCCTCATCATTGTCCCTATCTTATAGTAATGTGCCCATTCTTGTTCTCATCTTGTAGTAATGTGCCAATCCTTGCACCCCTTCTTGAAGCAATGTGCCCATTCTTATCATCCTGTAGTAATGTGCACATCCTTGCACCCCTTCTTGAAGTAATGTACACATCTTTATCATCCTGAAGTAATGTGCCCATCCTTGTCCCCATCCTGTAGTAATGTGCTCATTCTTGTCCTCTTCTTGTAGTAATGTGCACATCCTTCTAACCATTCTGTAGTAATGTGCCCATCCTTGTTTCCATCCTGTAGTGATGTGCGCATCCTTGTCCTCTTCTTGTAGTAATGTGCCCATCCTTTTCCCCTTCTGGAAGTAATATACCCATTCTTGTCCCTTCCTGTACTAATGTGGACATCCTTGCACCCCTTCTTGAAGTAATGTGCCCATCCTTATCATCCTGTAGTAATGTGCCTATCCTTGCACCCCTTCTTAAAGTAATGTGCACATCTTATCATCCTGTAGTAATCTGTTCATCATTGTGCCCATCCTGTTGTAATGTACCCATGCTTGCACCCCTTCTTGAAGTAATGTGCCCATCCCTATCATCCTGTAGTAATGTGCCCATGCTTGTATCCCTTCTTAAAGTAATATGCCCATCCTTATCATCCTGTAGTAATATGCCCATTCTTGTCCTCATCCTGTAGTAATGCGCTCATCTTTGTCCCCATCTTATAGTAATGTGTCCATTCTCATCCTCTTCTTGTAGTAATGTGCCCATCCTTGTCACTATCTTGTAGTAATGTGCCCATCCTTGTCCTTTTCATGTTGTAATGTGCCCATACGTCTCACCATCTTGTAGTAATGTGCCCATCCTTGTTCCCTTCTTGAAGTAATGTGCACATTCTTGTCTTCTTCTTGAAGTAATGTGCCCATCCTTATCATCCTGTAGTAATTTGCCCATTCCTGTCTCCATCCTGTAGTATTGTGCCCATCCTTGTCTCCATCCTGTAGTAATGTGTCCATCCATGCACCCCTTTTTGAAGTAATGTGCCTGTCCTTATCATCCTGTAGTAATGTGCCCATCCTTGTCCCCATCCTGTAGTAATCCTACATGTAGTAATCCTAATGTGCCCATCCTTGTCCCCATCCTGTAGTAATGTGCCCATCCTTGTCCCCTTCTTGTATTAATGTTTCCATCCTTGCTCTCTTCTTGTAGTAATGAGCCCATCCTAGTCCTCATCCTGTAGTAATGTGCCCATGCTTGTCCCCACTCTGTAGTGATGGGCCTTGTCCCCTTATAGTAATGTACCTATTCTGGTCATCATCCTGTAGTAATGTACCCAACCTTGTTCTCTTCTTGTAGTAATGTTCAATCCTGTAGTAATGTCCAATATTGTGCCATTCTTCGCATAAACAAAAAAAAAAAAATTCTTCTCACCTGTCCTCCGTTCCTTCGGTGTCCTCTTTTCTGCTTCTTGCGGCTCGCAGGCACATAGACCCCGTGACGATTGCGGCCGGCACTGCTTTATTGCAGTCAAATGATTTACTGGTGCCACACAGATAAACTCTGCTAAGGTAGTAGAAGCCTCCAGCAATCAGAGGTCAGTAGCTGACCTCGGATTGGCCAGTGGCTGCTATTGGTATAGCTGCAGAGAGCTTCTCTGCGCGGTGCTGGCAAATTATTCGACTGCAATAAAGCAGAGATGGCGGCGACGCCCTGCACTGGCCACGATCATCAAGGAGTCTACAGATCTGCAGGCCACAAGAAGCAGCCCCAACCCCTGATCTAGATATAGGGTTAAGGGTGCTTCACACGCTGCGGCATCGCTAGCATAGCTAGATATGTTGCGAGCAATAGCACCCACCCCCGTCGTTGGTGCGATATGTGGTGATCGCTGCCATAGCGAACATTATCGCTACGGCAGCGTCACATGCACATACCTGTTCTGCGACGTCGCTGTGACCGCCAAACAATCCCTCCTTCAAGGGGGAGGTGCGTTCGGCGTCACAGCGACGTCACAAAACGGCCATCCAATAGAAGAGGAGGGGCGGAGATGAGCGGCCGGAAGATTCCGCCCACCCCCTTCCTTCCTTCTTTTCCGGTGGACGCAGGTAAGGAGATGTTCGTCGTTCCTGCGGTGTTACACATAGCGATGTGTGCTGCCGCAGGAACGACGAACAACATCGTACCTGCAGCAGCAATGATATTAAGGAAATGAACGACGTGTCAATGAGCAACGATTTTTCACGTTTTTGCACTCGTTGATTGTCGCTCATTTGTGTCACACGCTGCAATGTCGCTAACGGCACCGGATGTGCATCACTAACGACGTGACCCCGACGATATATCGTTAGCGATGTCGCAGCATGTAAAGCACCCTTTAATCTAATGCACTGCAGAGCTGGCAGTAAGTCAAAGTTGAACAATACAGCATATGACTCTTGGGAAACATGGTCCACACTGCTAATAATCAAGCCCTGAATATGCACCAAGCAGCATTATGAAATGTAAATATCAGTGACTTTTACATGTGAAGTACTACAATAGCAGTTAATTTTGACTAATTATAAATATGATTGTTCAAAAAGTAACAGTTTCTGATGGTATTTGGAAAGTATAAATTAACCTTTAATGGTGTGCGCATATCGGCTTAGTGCTTAGGACATTGTGAGCTGTAAATACAGTTCTGATTTTCACTTAGTCTTATTACCTTGATTTAAAGCAGCTCAATGAAACCAAATCAAGATTAATTGGAACTGGTAAACATTCCGTCATTAACATAAAAGGCCATTGATGTTGATATTGAATGTCACAATGAAATGTTCTGTTCTTGCAACCACAAGAAAGAACAAAAATGGCTGAATGTCTTCTAATTCAAACCCTAAATTACATGTGGGACTGTAACTAGAGTTTGGCAAAGTCATTTGGACGTCAACCTTCATTACTAACAACACTAAGAGCTGCCAAGTTACACATTGAAGGAACGAACACTCTTCAACCTCATTGTACTCATTAAATTCCCTGTTGATTATATATGTTAACACTCATTTACTGCTAGGATGTATTAGCTACAAGTTGTATGTTTTATCTAAGAACCATATTTCTGATGTGATATTATTATGTTTGCTTAGTAAGTCAGGAAATGACTGTGTTCTGAGGCAAATTATGTCACCCAAAAAACTTATAGGGCTGATTTTGGCTAAGATGGGCAATATTCTTGTTTAAAGATATTGGTTTTCCATACAACTTCAATCACTATTAAAATTGTTATAAAGAAGAGCATTTAGCCAATTGCTATCATATACTTGCAGGAATGTTACAACATGAGTATGAAGTTAAGAGTTAAAAGTAGAACTCCAAACGTTGCCCATGCACATAAGATCATTGTTGACCAATCCAATCATTGCTTGCTATGTAATGTGCATACGGTTGACATCAGCTCTTAGAGATGAGGTAAAGTTAGGTTCAATTTGTGTGATGTTTTTCCATTCAAATGTGTCTGTCAGCCACTTACTTAATACCATTGGTGGGAAATGGGACACCCGTTGCCCCTGCCAATCAGCTGTTCTCGGTGACAGTGATGTACTCAGTTATGTATTTGAATAGAGGTGAATGTGCGGTGACGGCCGAGGCCATTATGCTGTTGATGGAACAGTGCTGTGCAGCTCCACAACTGATCACATCCGCCCGCCCTATGAAATTGGTTTTCCCATAATTAAGATAGATTACCTATTGACATGATGGTCTCTCTATTCCAAGTCCTTCTCACTGAAGCCAAGCAGTGAGAAGATGAGAATGGCCAGGGACCTATATTTTATTGATTATAGAACATTGCAGCATTCGTCTAGAAGTTGCAGTAGGAAGGAGTTTGCAGTCTAGTGATCAGCCATTTATCAACTATTTAGGAATTAATATCATTTAAGGAAAAATGTCTAATTAACGCAGAAGTACAACACAGCTCTACCCAGTAGGAGCTATCTGTGTCTGACTGATGCTTTGAAGTGTTACCGATTTCTTTTAGTTCCCTTTATCAGCACAACTGATAATAACCTGCACACATTCTAACTACCATTATTCCTTTAACACTAGTGATGTATTTCTTTCGCTGCTCAGCTCATACGAGCTGCTGTAATACTACCCTGGCAGTTATGCCCATGTTTTGTAGTGTAGAGTGGCGCAGAGCAGTTGTCGTAAGGGATTGACTCTAGATGCCGTGACATGCTACATGAAAGGGCTGGTCCTAGCTTGGTGTGTGGACTTGTGTAGTGTGAACTGTTCACTCATGCAGGCTGCAATGTGCTGCTGACTTTGGCTTGCCAGGATTAAATCATGACTCGTTTCGGCAATGAGACCATCAGTTCATTTCAAACAACTGTACTTTACTTAATGGTTCTTTTTCACTAACAACGTCATATACCAGATAGTGGCCACAAATCTTCCAGGATGTTTCAACTGTACAAGGCATATCAAGACTCATTCTCAGTTCCCATTAGGTTGTTTCTGATCTTACTCAGCACAACCCAGTTCACCTTGTGATGGCCACCTTCGCTTCTAGCAGTTCCATGCCCAGTCTCCAAGTACAGAAGAGGTTCAAGAGGTCTGTCACTAGGGCCAGAAAGGGTGTTTCCAGATGCTTTCATTCTGTGACTGTTCTCCTTGTAGAGTAGGTGGGGTAAGGGGTAGCTTACTTTGCACATACTGGATCTTCACTCCCTTTTTTTTACCCTATCAACTAACCCTACCCATTGTGGGCTAGTCCCATCACTTAACTATTGCTTGCTCTATAGTCTGGTAACTTCCTATACAAGTGCTATGCAATAAATTACTACATATAAACTTACTCCACACTCTGTGGAGAATTATTAGGCAAATCAGCATTTTGATCACATGATACTTTTTATACATGTTGTCCTACTCCAAGCTGTATAGGCTTGAGAGCCAACTACCAATTAAGTAAGTCAGGTGATGTACATCTCTTTAATGAAAAGGGGTGTGGTGTAATGACACCAACACCCTATATAAGGTGTGCTTAATTATTAGGCAACTTCCTTTCCTTTGGCAAAATGGGTTAGAAGAGAGATTTGACAGGCTCTGGAAAGTCCAAAATTGTGAGATGTCTTGCATATGGATGCAGCAGTCTTGAAATTGCCAAACTTTTGAAGCGTGATCACCAAACAATCAAGCGTTTCCTGGCAAATAGCCAACAGGGTCGCAAGAAGCGTTTTGGGCAAAAAATGCGCAAAATAACTGCCCATGAATTGCGAAAAATCAAGCGTGAAGCTGCTAAGATGCGATTTGCCACCAGTTTGGCCATATTTCAGAGCTGCAATGTTACTGAAGTATCAAAAAGCACAAGGTGTGCCATACTCAGGGACATGGCCAAGGTAAGAAAGGCTGAAAAACGACCACCTTTGAACAAGAAACATAAGCTAAAACGTCAAGACTGGTCCAAGAAATATCTTAAGACTGATTTTTCAAATGTTTTATGGACTGATGAAATGAGAGTGACTCTTGATGGGCCAGATGGATGGGCCAGAGGCACCACCATGCCATGCACGCCTGATTCTGGTTTGCTATGTATTCCTCCTGTTGGTAGCTGTTCAGATTCAGTTACCTCACCCCTTTCCACAGGCAATGCTAATTAAGCACCATCTTGGATCTGGTCTGCCTTTATCAATGGTTGCTGTTTGGCACTGGGAGGATCAGTTCTGATATAGTCCTGGTATGGTGCAGAGCTTGCTCCACATGCTGGGACCTGGGCTGGTCTCTATCCACAAGTGCTTTTTTTGCAACATAGAAGCGGTTATATACAGGTTACAGGTATGTGTGCTCTATTATGGTTCTGCTTTTAACTTTATCTAGGAGGCCGCATGGCACATGAAATACAGAATGTAGAGTAGGACCCCCCTATTGAGATTTGCCGTGACGTTGGCAGGGGTGGCTCAAAAAATTGATCAATTATTTGCTAAAAATCTCATTTTTTTTTATTGTAGTACAGTTGGAATAAATCTGTGAATTTTCACTTTTTATATGATGCATGCCAATTTCAGATCGTGCTGGCTCCCCTCTCTCTCTGTTTGGTCGTAGTTATGCTACAAATTCTGGTGCCGGTCACCACCATGCCATGCACGCCTGATTTTGGTTTGCTATGTATTCCTCCTGTTGGTAGCTGTTCAGATTCAGTTACCTCACCCCTTTCCACAGGCAATGCTAATTAAGCACCATCTTGGATCTGGTCTGCCTTTATCAATGGTTGCTGTTTGGCACTGGGAGGATCAGTTCTGATATAGTCCTGGTATGGTGCAGAGCTTGCTCCACATGCTGGGACCTGGGCTGGTCTCTATCCACAAGTGCCTTTTTTGCAACATAGAAGCGGTTATATACAGGTTACAGGTATGTGTGCTCTATTATGGTTCTGCTTTTAACTTTATCTAGGAGGCCGCATGGCACATGAAATACAGAATGTAGAGTAGGACCCCCCTATTGAGATTTGCCGTGACGTTGGCAGGGGTGGCTCAAAAAATTGATCAATTATTTGCTAAAAATCTAATTTTTTTATTGTAGTACAGTTGGAATAAATCTGTGAATTTTCACTTTTTATATGATGCATGCCAATTTCAGATCGTGCTGGCTCCCCTCTCTCAGGGACATGGCCAAGGTAAGAAAGGCTGAAAAACGACCACCTTTGAACAAGAAACATAAGATCAAACGTCAAGACTGGTCCAAGAAATATCTTAAGACTGATTTTTCAAATGTTTTATGGACTGATGAAATGAGAGTGACTCTTGATGGGCCAGATGGATGGGCCAGAGGCTGGATCAGTAAAGGGCAGAGAGCTCCACTCCGACCCAGACGCCAGCAAGGTGGAGGTGGGGCACTGGTATGGGCTGGTATCATTAAAGATGAACTTGTGGGACCTTTTCTGGTTGAGGATGGAGTGAAGCTCAACTCCCAGACCTACTGCCAGTTTCTGGAACATAACTTCTTCAAGCAGTGGTACAGGAAGAAGAAGGTATTGTTCAAGAATAACATGATTTTCATGCAGGACAATGCTCCATCACATGCATCCAACTACTCCACAACGTGGCTGGCCAATAAAGGTCTAAAAGATGAAAAAATAATGACATGGCCCCCTTGTTCACCTGATCTGAACCCCATAGAGAACCTGTGGTCCCTCATAAAATGTGAGATCTACAGGGAGGGAAAACCGTACACCTCTTGGAACAGAGTCTGGGAGGCTGTGGTGACTGCTGCATGCAATGTTGATCGTAAACAGATCAAGCAACTGACAGAATCTATGGATGGTAGGCTGTTGAGGGTCATCATAAAGAAAGGTGGCTATATTGGTCACTACATTTTTTGGGTTTTGTTTTTGCATGTCAGAAATGTTTATTTCTAAATTTTGTGCAGTTATATTGGTTTACCTGGTGAAAATAAACAAGTGAGATGGGAATATATTTGGTTTTTATTAAGTTGCCTAATAATTCTGCACAGTAATAGTTACCTGCACAAACAGATATCCTCCTAAGATATCCAAATCTAAAAAAAAACCACCCCAACTTCAAAAAATATGAAGCTTTGATATTTATGAGTCTTTTGGGTTGATTGAGAACATAGTTGTTGATCAATAATAAAAACAACTTGCCTAATAATTCTGCACACGGTGTACATTACAGGAGAACACTTGACATAATTTAACATATCAAAACATTACAGGAGAACACAGTTAGTTAGCAATACATCACATTCACTACAATCCTCATGACATGATATTATAAAGATGCAAGACTTTATTCACATAACACTACACAATGAGATTGGTGTCTTCAGGTGTAGGAACACAACAGCAACAGACCACCAGTCTCAGTAGATGGAGTTTACATTTGACATATTAGTCATAGATTTATGGAAATAATAGTGAGTAGTAGAAAACTGCTGAATAATTTTAAAACATTGATTATTTTATACTGATCTATACAAGCATTGATTTATTTGCATATAGCAGTGCACAGCATTTTACAGTGACAAGCAAAAGCACAGCAATATTTTGAACCTTTGAATTTCAGGCTGCCTACCTCACCATTCACTACAGGTTTGAACATGAGACTACCTTTACTTTATAGACAATCATATTGGCTATCTCATACATAAATTTGACTTGCAACTATTTAGTAAATAATTAGTTATGTAGATTCTTGTCATGTTACTGCATTGTTACTGTTTTGCTCCTTAAAATCTAAGTTTTAATTTTTATTATTTTGTTAGTATTTTCTAAATCCACCTTTGGTTTTCAACACTGCCTGATCCCTTCTGGGCATGTTCTTGTTTAGATTCAAGCATGTCTCAACCTAAATCTGATTCTAGGTTTCTTCTACACATTCACAATGTTGATGCATACTGGTCAACTCACTTGGGTATGTGTCAGGCCCAGTCAGGTAATCTGGCAAGGCAGGCAAATGCCTGGGCCATTGGTATTGAACTACAACATGGGCCCCGATCCTTTAAACCTCCTGCTTAGACCCCTGTGTAAACGCTCACTTGCTCTGACAAGGGCTACAGTGGCACACACAGAACTCATTCTGTCTGACGCTGGCCACAAATGACGTCATACCACTAGCCTGCTGCAGTTTCAACCTTCTGGAGAGGAGCTTGTGGGAGGACCGGACCAAAGACCTGAATGTATTGTGGAAAAAATGAGTTCATCAATCGTAATGCAGGGCAGCAGGACAGCAGTGAGGAGGTAGGAGAATGCTGCTCACCTCCTAATAACTCCAAAGAGGAATCTTTATTGTTAGCTCAGCGGTCGCTCCTAAGGGGGCCAGAGGGGGTTAACTTTGCTGCAGATCAGGTTGAGCTATCAGTGCAGAAATGCTCAACTCCTGAAATAAAATGCACTGCCCCAACAGAGAGCACAGACAATCACATCACTACACAGTATCCTGCACTGACTGATCACATCTGAACCTGTAGGACATCACAGATTATATTATTTTACTTCATATATATGTGAGGTTTTGTAGGCAGGTCAAGGTGTGATCAGTACAGTGCATTGTATATCTGTGCACATAATATACCACATCTAGTGTACATATTAGTGTATGATATACAGTGATATACACATCAGACAATATATATAACAATGTGTATATTGTATAACATCTGATGTCTATCACAGCATATAGTCTACCAGTCATGTATTCTCCTGTATACTGTACAAGGGCATATCTATGGGGCCAGGTGAAACATTTTCCCTGGGCACAGCTGTCAAGGGGGGGCTTCATCCAAAGTGTCTCCCAGGCAGCTGTATTTTGTTGGTGTAGAATGGGTGCAGGAATATGGTGTAAAAATATCATCACCAAATCTACATCTCTTAGCAGTTTTTTGCCAGGAGATGCAGGTCTGTGAACTGATTTTACTAAGGTCACCTGAGGTCAGGATTCCTGTGATCACAGGTGGAGGATGGTGAGAACCTCAAGTTGTGACCAGAAATAACCTGAATGATGTCATCGTTCATCGCTGCAGGTCAGACAGTCTCTCCCTGAAGCTGACAGCAGGAGGACATGTGCTATGGCCACTCGCTCTCACTTCAGATGTATCAGAGCTGGAAACGTTGTGAGACCTAATGTGGATTACGTCGGACCTGAGTGTTTTCGAGATTAATAAATTGGTGAAAGAGGATGGGTTTTTTTGTGGGTGTTTATGTTTATTTCTTTTCACTTACAGATTAGTAATGGGGCCTCTCATAGATGCCTCCCATTATTAATCTAGGGCTTAATGTCAGCTGTGGGCTGTTATTAACCCCTTATTACCCCAATTGCCATAGCAACAGGGCAATTTGGATGAGCGGGAAAACGTTTCGGGATTATCACATTTAATGGATGTGACAATCCTGGGCTGCTATTTTTAGGCCAGTAAGCATGGGTTTCCCAAGCCTGATAATACCAACTCCCAGCTGTTGGGCTTTATCTTGGCCGGGTATCAAAATTGGGGAGACCGCACGATTCTACCTGTAGATGTATGCTTTATTTGTGCAGGGTATCATAATACGTGGTGACCCTATGACAAATTATTTATTTTTATACCATGATAATGACCCACAGACAGGATTTGTGTTTGCAAGCAGACCCTGTCACACAGGCTGGGGGTATGTCTGACTTCAACCAATCACAAACACCGGTACAGCCGGTGGGCAGGAGAAGCAGTGAATATGGATGAGTGGCCCCAGAAGGGGCTGGGAAGCAGTTACAGGCACGCCAGACACTTGGTAAATATTGTTACCCACCATTTTTTTTTATAGATTGATTTTTGGGAGTTTTAATTAATAAAAGTCTTTGATTTTACCTTGATATCTTCCTGTAGATGCTTATGCCGAACTCACCTTCTTTTTGTTTCTGGAACGCTTCCAGTGAGCCCATGCACCGCCCCAGGATTGCTTCCAGTAAAGCTTTGGTGAGCTGGAATACTATTGTTTTTTCTCTACGTGTAATTCTCAGTATCCGTATTATTCTGTATATATATATATATATATATATATATTAGCTGTAGTACCTGGGCGTTGTCCGGGATAGTACCTGTCTATCTGTCTGTCTCCCACCTTCATCTGTTTGTGTCTGTCTGTCTGTCTCTGTCTGTTTGTCTGTCTCTGTCAGTTTGTCTGTCTCTGTCTATCTCTCTGTCTCTATCTGTCTCGGGGTCTGTCTGTGTGTGTCTGTCTCTGTGTGTCTGTTTCTGTCTGTCTCTTTCTGTCTGTCTGTCTGTCTCTGTCCGTCTGTCTCTGTCTTTTTGTCTGTCTCTGTCCATCTGTCTCTGTCTGTTTCTGTCTGTCTCTGTGTGTCTGTCACTGTGTGTCTGTTTCTGTCTCTTTCTGTCTGTGTGTCTGTTTTCTGCATGGTGTGTGTCTGTCTCTGTCTGTCTGTCTCTGTCTCTTTCTCTGTCTGTCTGTCTCTGTCTGTCTCTTTCCCTGTCTGTCTGTCCCTTTCTCTGTCTGCGTGTCTGTCTCTATCCATGTGTGTCTCTCTCTATCCATGTCTGTCTGTCTGTGTCTATCTCTGTCTGTCTCTGTATCAGTCTCTCTGTCTGTCTCTCTCTATCTCTGTGTCTGTCTGTCTCTCTTTATCTCTGTGTCTGTCTGTCAGTCTCTTTCCCTGTCTGTCTCTTTCCTCATCTGTCTCGTTCCCTGTCTGTTTCTTTCCTCATCTGTCTCTTTCCCTGTCTCTGTCTTTTTCCTTGTCTGTCTCTTTCCTTGTCTGTCTCTTTCCTTTTTTTTTCATTGTCTCTGTCTCTTTCCCTGTTTTTGTCTCTGTCCCTGTCTTTTTCCCGGTCTCTTTCCCGGTCTCTTTCCTTGTCTGTCTCTTTCCATGTCTGTCTCTTTCCCCTGTCTTTTTCCTTGTCGCTGTCTCTTTCCCTGTTTTTGTCTCTTTCCCTGTCTCTTTCCTTGTCTCTGTCTCTTTCCCTGTCTGTCTCTCTGTTTCTTTCCCTGCCTGCCTGTCTCTTTCCCTGTCTGCCTGTCTCTTTCCCTGTCTGTGTCTGTCTGCCTCTGTCTGTCTCTCTCTCTGTCTCTTTCCATGTCTGTCTTCTCTTTCCCTGTCTCTCTCTCTCTGTCTGTCTGTCTCTGTCTCTTTCTGTCTCTCTCTATCCGTCTCTACACTCACATCTTATAACCTTACACATAAGCTTCTTATACTAACAGTTTATTTTGTCCCTATAGCAACCACTGACAGTTGCTATTAATGGCCTGTAGCTCCCACCTCCATTCAGTTTAATGGAGGCAGGATTTTTGGAGAGTAACTGTAAAGCGTGCGGTTAAATTTTCCCATCAAAACATAGTCTATAACGTTTCCTGAGTCACATGGGGCGTCTGTGCAAAATTTCGTGATTGTAAATGCGACGGTGCGGATTCCTTTAGCGGACATACACACGCACATACATACATACACACATACACTCAGCTTTATATATTAGAGAGATATATATATATATATATATATACACATACTGTATAAATATATACACACTGCACAGCACCACTTCTCATGTCCTGTATACTGGGTGTAATTTTGACAAGATAAAATGTCCAGTTCATCATGTGAATATGGATGGAAGGGACTTACCTGGCCAGTGCTCGTGACAGAAGAACGAAGAACCGGCAAAAATTTAGAAGAAGGAAATATCTCGGAAAAAATGTTAGTTTATTGGAAAAATTTAAAATGTCAAGGCATGACAAAAAAATTAAAATACCCGTTAATCATCCATGTTAAGCGTTTTGAAAATCTTAATCTTGACCTATTGCAATGCTTAATATGGATGATTCCTGGGTATTTTAATCCTGGTTTTTGTCATGGCTTGACAAATTTTTCCATTAAACTACCATTTTTTATCTGGACGTTGTTCCTGGACATCTCCTTCCTCTGGGTGTAATTCTTTGTATCTGTATTATTCTGTATATATACACTGTACACTACTACTTCTCCTATCCTTTATACTGGGTGTAATTCTCAGTATCTGGGTGGCATGGTGGCTCAGTGGTTAGCTCTACAGCCTTGCAGTGCTGGGGTCCTTGGTTCGAATTCCATCAAGGACACCATCTGCAAGGAGTTTGTATGTTCTCCCCGTGTTTACGTGTTTTTCCTCTGGGTACTCCGGTTTCCTCCCACACTCCAAAGACATACAGATAGGGAATTTAGATTGTGAGCCCCAATGGGGACAGTGTTCCTGATGTATGTAAAGTGCTGCGGAATATATTAGCGCTATATAAGAATAAAGATATTTTTTATTATTCTGTATATACTGTATAGACTGCACAGTACCACTTCTCCTATCCTATTGTTGGATAGGCTGCATTGGATTTCGGGAGATCTTGAAAAACCTGTTTAAATGGGTTACCCAAGTTTGGAAGTTATCCCCTATCTTCTGAATAGGGATGACTTTATGTTCACTGCAGATTTGACCGCTGGGACCACCATAATCCCAAGAAAGGTAGCTTTGAAAAGCAACATGTAAATACGCACTGCTGCGCCATTCACATGTGGCTCTTCAAATAACTCATTTAAGTGAGTGGTGGGTGCATGACAACATAAACGCAAAATTTGTAATTTTATTGAACAAGATTGGATCACACACAGATAAACCAATAAAACACCATATGTTAAAAAAATTGCATGAAGGGGAATGTGACGGAAAAATTGAGGTCAAAGAAATCTACATACAGTGCCTACAAGTAGTATTCAACCCCCTGCAGATTTAGCAGGTTTGATAAGATGCAAATAAGTTAGAGCCTGCAAACTTCAAACAAGAGCAGGATTTATTAACAGAAGCATAAATCTTACAAACCAACAAGTATGTTGCTCAGTTAAATTTTAATAAATTTTCAACAGAAAAGTGTGGGTCAATTATTATTCAACCCCTAGGTTTAATATTTTGTGGAATAACCCTTGTTTGCAATTACAGCTAATAATCGTCTTTTATAAGACCTGATCAGGCCGGCACAGGTCTCTGGAGTTATCTTGGCCCACTCCTCCATGCAGATCTTCTCCAAGTTATCTAGGTTCTTTGGGTGTCTCATGTGGACTTTAATTTGAGCTCCTTCCACAAGTTTTCAATTGGGTTAAGGTCAGGAGACTGACTAGGCCACTGGAACACCTTGATTTTTTCCCTCTTGAACCAGGCCTTGGTTTTCTTGGCTGTGTGCTTTGGGTCGTTGTCTTGTTGGAAGATGAAATGACGACCCATCTTAAGATCCTTGATGGAGGAGCGGAGGTTCTTGGCCAAAATCTCCAGGTAGGCCGTGCTATCCATCTTCCCATGGATGCGGACCAGATGGCCAGGCCCCTTGGCTGAGAAACAGCCCCACAGCATGATGCTGCCACCACCATGCTTGACTGTAGGGATGGTATTCTTGGGGTCGTATGCAGTGCCATCCAGTCTCCAAACGTCACGTGTGTGGTTGGCACCAAAGATCTCGATCTTGGTCTCATCAGACCAGAGAACCTTGAACCAGTCTGTCTCACAGTCCTCCAAGTGATCATGAGCAAACTGTAGACGAGCCTTGACATGACGCTTTGAAAGTAAAGGTACCTTACGGGCTCGTCTGCAACGGAGACCATTGCGGTGGAGTACGTTACTTATGGTATTGACTGAAACCAATGTCCCCACTGCCATGAGATCTTCCCGGAGCTCCTTCCTTGTTGTCCTTGGGTTAGCCTTGACTCTTCGGACAAGCCTGGCCTCGGCACGGGTGGAAACTTTCAAAGGCTGTCCAGGCCGTGGAAGGCTAACAGTAGTTCCATAAGCCTTCCACTTCCGGATGATGCTCCCAACAGTGGAGACAGGTAGGCCCAACTCTTTGGAAAGGGTTTTGTACCCCTTGCCAGCCTTGTGACCCTCCTCGATCTTGTCTCTGATGGCCTTGGAATGCTCCTTTGTCTTTCCAATGTTGACCAAGTATGAGTGCTGTTCACAAGTTTGGGGAGGGTCTTAATTAGTCAGAAAAGGCTGGAAAAAGAAATAATTAATCCAAACATGTGAACCTCATTGTTCTTTGTGCCTGAAATACTTCTTAATACTTTAGGGGAACCAAACAGAATTCTGGTGGATTGAGGGGTTGAATAATAAATGACACTCGGAATAAACTTTTCACAATTTAAAAAAAAAAAAAAAAAAGAACTAACATTCTTTTTTGCTGCAGTGCATTTCACACTTCCAGGCTGATCTACAGTCCAAATGTCACAATGCCAAGTTAATTCCGAATGTGTAAACCTGCTAAATCTGCAGGGGGTTGAATACTACTTGTAGGCACTGTATACACCCACCAAACCAGATGCTGTAAATAAAAGAGGATATAGCAAAGTCACTGTCAAAAAAAATCAAATATAAATATCCCCAACAATAATCACCAAATGCACACTGAAAGGAAGTAGAGATTTGGTAAAAGAGATTTTCTTATAAAGTGTCAAGTGCAGAGTGTTAAATTTACTGTGGGTGGGAAGATGGCAAGTGTCGCGGGCGGAGGAGAGGACGCTGCGCTCTCCCACTGCTCGGGTCCGGCCGCTGCTGCGGCTGCTGCTCGGTGGTGGCTCGAGCGGTGGGCCGGATCCCGGGGACTCGAGCGGCGCTCCTCACCCATGAGTGAAAAGGGTGGGGATTTGATTGTGGGGATTTGGATATTGTCCGTGACGCCACCCACGGTTGTGGTGATATTGGTGACACCACCGCTGCTCTAGACGGGGATCCCGGGAGCGGTGACAGGGAGCAGCTTTGTTGTTAGTTCTCCCCTCCGTGGGTAGGGGGTTGGTTGTCCCGGGGCCCGGTGATGGGGTAGGGATGGATGGCAGGCGGGTTACGGGGCCTGGTGAGGTGCAGGGTCGCGGGGGCAGCGCTGTGCCGCACGGCACGGTGGTACTCACTCAGCCAATGATGAGGACACAGTTCTCGGTAAAATACACAGCTGGATGGACGGGTCCCGCAGATGGCTGCGGTGTTGTTTCTCCCGGCAGGTTGATGGTGACTGCCTTTCCCTGCACCTATGTACGGTAGATGGTTCCAATGGGTTCCCACCGGTAACCCGCTCCCCAGCTTGGATATGGGCTGGAGGAGCCCCTTTTGCCCGCAGGCTCTGGCCCTGGGAAACAGTTTCCTTGGCGGTGGCAGTGTCCCCCTCTCTTGGTTGGACTGTTGCCTTCTGTCGGGACTTGGCTGCTGGGAAACCCAGGAGGTTCCCTTCACTAACGAATTCGGCAAATTCACGGCGACTCCTAGCCTTGCCGGGGTCCGTAAGCCCCTGCCAGATGGTGCTGGCTTCTCTTTGCATACCGTTCCGGTACCGCTGGGCCACCGCCCGTCCACGGTCCTTACGGTAGACTCCGATAGGCCACTCCTGCAGACGGTCACCACCGTCTGCCAACCTTGCTGATCCGTCCGGGCCACACACCCGGACCAACTTCAGGCTGCTCTTCTACCACTTTCCTCCTTCTACTTTCACTTCCCTAGCTAGACTGTTTACTTTTCCCGCCTCCAGGACTGTGAACTCCTCGGTGGGCGGGGCCAACCGCCTGGCCCACCCCCTGGTGTGGACATCAGCCCTTGGAGGAAGGCAACAAGGGTTTTGTGTCTGACTTCGGTGTGCCTGACCGGGAGTGTTGGGTGTGTGGGTGTTGTTCTCTGTGGCCCCTGGCTTGTCCAGGGCACCACATTCCCCCTTAGTTAAATGCAGACTGTCCGCGGGCTGCCCGTCCATTACCGGTTTTATTTTCACAAACTGAAAAATAGAAAAACGGTAGCACATTACAATTAAAATAACATCTTCCCACATCGGGAGGTACTCTTACTTAAACGTTACGGTTACGGCTTCCGCTCTCTCCCACCCAAGCAACCTGGCCCTGATGCTGCCTCTAAGCAAACAGGCAGCACCCCTTGACCCTAGTCCTGCACAAGTTGCCCAAGCGGGTTCTGTCCTTTTCAGGGGACCCACGTCCATGGGGAACCCCTGAAACCCCCAGAGGATCGCCACCAGTTCCGGTGGTGGCTGGGCCCCAGCCTGCTCCTCTGCGGGCCCTTCCTCCAATCTGCCTCTCCGGAGGCGGTAACGGTGAAAGCCACAACAACATTATTATTTACAAGCCACAAGTTTGTGGTTGCCCTGCTAGTTCTCGGGCCTGTTCATAAGGAGTTCCTTATGCATAATTGTAAAGGGGGTCCCAACGGGGTCCAGTTGCCGGCAACGACCGCTGCAAATCAGCAGCAAAGCAGGTGACATCTCGGTTGATCCTTCACTTATCATTCATTTTCAACTTTTTAACGGTACTTTTAACGCACACACACACAATTTTTCCCTTTTTAAAGAACAGTTTCCCTGTACCTAAGTGGGGGTCTACCTAGGTTGGGACGAGTGGACCTCCGGGGTCCAGTGTCAGTGGGGACAGGCAGTGGGGCAGAGGGGACAATCAGTTCCTCTTCCCTGCTATCGTGTGGGGCAGGCGGAGGCATAGGGGAGCTGGGTACAGGTTCATCCCTGGGCACTGGCTCATGGTCGACCACTCCCATCACTTCCTCATCCACGGGTTGTGGGAACAGTATCACTGGAAGAATCACCGCGCCATTCTGTGTGGGCCAGTCCGCTGGGAAGTCACCCATCACGGTGTGGATTACCTCTTTTGCCTTCTATGCCGGTTTAGGAACCGGAACTTCAGCCGCTGCCCTCAATGCTGGTGGGCACCTCTTCAGATGGTCCCGGGAGACCGTGGCCAACGTGCTCCCTTGGTCACGACTGATCTGGTAGGCCTTCCCATCGTCCCATCCTGTGGGTTGTATGACATATGGGGTTTGCTCCCATTGATCATCCAGCTTGTGGGTCCTCCTCTTTCGCTTCAGCATTCCATCTCCAGGCTGGAAAGGGCCAGCAGACGCCTTCTGGTTGAAGCGCTGCTCCTGTTGTTCCCGACTCCGACTCAAGTTCTTCTCAACATATTCCTGAATCTGTCGGTACTGCACCCTCCGCCGAGTGTCCCATTCAGCTGTCGAAGGGAGTGCTTCTGGGGCTTCCAATCCCATGTCCAGATCCACCGGTAGCCGGCTGGGGCGAGCCCTCATCAGGTATGCTGGGGTGCATTTCGTTGAACTGGAAGGGATATTGTTGTACATATCGACCAAGTCAGGTAGCTTCTCCGGCCACAGGTTCCGCTCTTCTAGCGGCAACGTCTTGAGGAGGCCCAGGACCAGGTGGTTCATCTTTTCACACATGCCGTTGGTTTGGGCATGGTAAGGCGTGGTCCGGATCTTCTTGCAGCTGTACAACTGACAAAATTCATGGAACACCTCCGCTTCAAAGGCCGGGCCTTGGTCAGTAAGCACCTTCTCAGGGTATCCATGTGGTCGGCAGAAATAAGCCTGGAACGCTCTAGCGGCGGTACGGCCAGTTAGGTCTTTGACTGGGACAACCACCATGAACCTTGAGTAGTGGTCTACAATGGTTAGAGCGTAGGTGTACCCACTTCGGCTGGGTGTGAGCTTTACATGGTCCAGGGCGACCAGCTCCAGCGGTTGATGTGTAACGATCGGGTGTAGGGGCGCCTTCTGGCTGGCCTCGTCTTCCTTCCTTCTTAGCGTGCAAGGGCCACACTCTCGACACCAGGCCTCTACAGATTCCCGCATTCCACTCCAATAGAACCGCTCCCTCAACAGCATTTCCAGTTTCTTCCATCCGAAGTGTCCAGCACCATCATGGTATGCTTGCAGGACGGTGGGCACGTTAGCCTGGGGAATCACCAACTGGCGGATTTTCTCATGAGTCTTCGGGTTAATCAGCTCACGGTACAACTTCCCCTGGTGTACATACATCCGGGTCCGTTCTCGCCACAGGCGTTGGGCTTCAGCAGGGGCGGCAGGGTCTATTCCAGCAGCGCCTTGTTCCACCAAGATCTTGACTAAGCGAACAGCGGGTGCCTGGTCCTGAGCTTCTTGCCACTCCTGGCTGGGCAGCGGGTCCAGTTTTACCCGTTGTTGATAAACATGGACCTTCTCAATCGGTGGCTGATGAAATGCGGGCAGCTCAATCTCTTCGAGGTCGTCATCCTCAGGCCCTTCGTCCAACAGGTGGGGCATCCGAGAGAGTGCATCGGCATTAACATTGGCACGGCCGGCCCTGTACTTGATGGTGAAATCGTAGTTGGCTAGCCTAGCCACTCACCGCTGTTCCAACGCACCCAGCTTGGCGGTGTCCAGGTGGGTCAGCGGGTTGTTATCCGTGAAAGCGGTGAACTTAGCCGCTGCCAGGTAATAGCAGAACCGCTCGGTGATAGCCCACACCAGTGCCAGGAGTTCAAGCTTGAAAGAGCTGTAGTTCTCGGGGTTCCTCTCAGTCGGTCGAAGCCTTCGGCTAGCATAAGCAATCACTTTTTCTTTTCCGTCTTGGACCTGGGATAGGACTGCCCCTAAGCCTACATTGCTGGCATCGGTGTAAAGGATGAAGGGGTGGTTGTAATCAGGGTATGCTAGGATTTCTTCTTCGGTCAGGGCCGCTCTCAGCTGACGGAAGGATTCCTCATGCCTTTCTTCCCACACCAATGGGGCTCCTGGGGGTCTACCACCTTTGGTCTGTCCCATGAGGAGGTCTTGCATGGGGGCAGCCATCTTCGTGTACCCCTTGATGAAGCGATGGTAATACCCTACCAGGCCCAGGAACTGCCTCACCTCCTTCACTGTGGTCGGCCTCGGCCAGTCCTGAATGGCAGTGATTTTCTCAGGGTCAGGGGCGACACCCTCTGCACCGACCACATGCCCTAGGTACTGCACTCTGGGTTTCAGCAGATGACACTTTGAGGGCTTCAATTTCATCCCATATTTGGCAAGGGACGTGAACACCTCAGCTAGGTGCTCCAGGTGAGCTTCATATGTCTGGGAGTACACAATCACATCATCCAGGTACAGCAGGACGGTCTCAAAGTTTAGATGCCCCAGGCAGCATTCCATCAGCTGTTGGAAGGTTCCAGGGGCATTGCACAGCCCGAACGGCATGCTATTAAACTCACAGAGTCCCATGGGGGTAGCAAATGCTGTCTTCTCTCGGTCTTCTGGTGCCACAGCCACCTGCCAGTACCCACTGGTGAGGTCAAGGGTGGAAAAGTAATTAGCGGTTCTCAGCGCAGCCAGAGATTCCTCAATGCGGGGCAGAGGGTAAGCGTCCTTATGTGTTATTTGGTTAATTTTTTGGTAATCCACACACATCCGCATGGTGCCATCCTTCTTCTTAACCAGTACCAACGGGGCGGCCCAGGGACTACAGCTGTCCCTAATAACCCCTGCCTCCTTCATGTTCCTCAACATGTCCTTGACACATTAGTAGTGTGCAGGGGGAATAGGCCTGTACCTCTCTTTGATAGGGGGATACTCACCGGTGGGGATATGGTGTTGAACCCCTTTAATCTGCCCAAAGTCTAGGGGATGTTTGCTAAAAACCCGCTCATACTCCCGTACCACCCGGTATACCCCTTCTTTGGGATGTGTAGGGGTATCGTCAGTGCCTACGTGTAGCTGTTGACACCACTCGTCTAACTCCCCTTGGTATGGGTGAGTGCTGGCAGTAGGTGGTGAGGTTGGGGGAATGGCCTCGTTGATGATGTGGGGATCCAAGGTGAACAACTTGGCATGGGTAGCGTACCGGGGAAGCCTGACTTCTTCCTCCCCCCAGTTCAGCACCCTCACGGGCACTCTCCCCTTCTTTACATCCACCACCCCTCGGGCGGCCATTACTGTGGGCCAGTGTTCAGAGGGCATGGGCTCTATCATGGCGGGGTAGTCACGCCCCTAGGGCCCTACCGCTGCCCTACACCAAATCATCATCTCGCTCCTGGGAGGCACAATCAAAGGGGCAACATCCATCACTCTCACCCCACCAATCTCTCCTCCTGTCGAGTTCACATGTTGGCGGTACATCAAGGCTCGGATCTCACGCTGCACAGCTCTCTGTCGGCTCCCCGCCGCCGTGGCAGCCAGCTGCTGCAGTAGGGTCAGCACGTCACTCATACAGTGCTCCATCACGTTGGTCCCTAGCACTACCTTCGGGTTATGATCACTGGGTTCATTCATTATCACATTCATACCCTGGTGTTGCAGTTCAGCTCGCCCCACAGTCATGGCCACTTGTTTGTATCCCACTTGGGTCAATGGGAGTCCATCAGCAGCAATCAGTGTTATACTAGCATCTGGGGGAGCCAGCTCGTCTTTTCCCTAATACTGTTGATACAGTGTGTATGGTATGGTGGTTACCTGTGATCCAGTGTCCAGGAGAGCCATCACCGGTATGCCGTCCACAGCCACGGGGATGATGGGCCGGGCCCCGATGTACCGGTCCTGCCAGTCTGGGGGGCCATGGGGTTCTACTCCTGAGGATTGGCCCGTGGCCCCAGGGGTTGCTCGTTTAACGGACACCGTCGGGAGTAGTGGCCGGGTTTGCTGCACCTGTAACAGATTGGGGGCCCATTCCGTGGGTCATTGGCCCTTCTCCACTGCATCCAGGGGACGTCCTCAGGGCTGTCGGCGAGCTGCATCTTCACCGGGGCCTGGGATCTGGTCGGAGGCTGGAGTGCGTCGAGAATCTTAGCAAGGTCACTATCCATGCGGCGAACTTGAGCAGCGAGCTCTTCCATCATTCCGCTTGGGGCTGCAGGCACTGGAGGTGCGGTTGGGGTAGGGGCCACCACGACGGGAGCAGTCTCCACCGGCCACGGGGCTGGCTCAGGAGCTTCAAATGTGGGGGGCTGCAGAGCTTTGATGGCCCGTTCCTTTAATACGGCAAAGTCCACATCAGGGTGTTCTAGGGCCCACAGCCGAAGTTGTTTGCGGTCCTCTGAGGACCTCATCCCATGCACAAACTGCTCACTTAACATTTTGTTACTGTCCACACTGTTGATGGTGTCCACCCGCTTCAGTGTGCGGAGTGCGGTTTGCAGGCGCAGGGCATAGTCCCGAATACTATCTGGGGGCCGTTGCCGGCATTGATAGAACTGCATGCGCAACTCGGCCTCGGTACGGGTCTAAAATGCAGTCTGCAGCTTTTCGAATATGGTGGCTATAGAGGACCGCTCCCCCTCGGCCCAGGTCTCCGCCTCTTGCTCAGCCGCGCCGCTTAGCTGCCCCAGCACTAGCGCTGCACGTTGCTTATCAGTCCGGGGGTACAGTTCTAGTAGCGGACTAAGTTTTTTCCGGAAAACCTGCAAGGCATCAGGTTTCCCATCGTACTGCGGTAGCCAGGCAGCTCCGGGCACATAGGGCAAAGAGAACGGCATCACCTGAGCGAGAACTGGGGCCGCGGAGCCCCCCGCCAGCGCGGCCGGGACTTGGGCAGGCCCATTCCCATCTACGGGTGCTCCCGCGGCTGCGTCCGCCGCTCTTCCAGCGGCTCCGTCGGGCGCAGACATCTTGTTTCCGTCCCCCTTAGTCTCTTTCCGGCTCCTCCACCACAGGGGCGGGGTTTTGGCCTTCGCGCCTCCACTACTCGAGGAGACGCTCGAGCGGGAATTCTTCGCGCCCAAGATGGCGGCTTCACAAATTTTCCGGCTGGACACCTCCGGCGGTCACACAAGGCGCACTTCCACCAGTCGGTAGAAGGGTAGGATCCTGTTCGTGACGCCAAGTTGTCGCGGGCGGAGGAGGGGACGCTGCGCTCTCCCACTGCTCGGGTCCGGCCGCTGCTGCTCCTGCGGCTGCTGCTTGGTGGTGGCTCGAGCGGTGGGCCGGATCCCGGGGACTCGAGCGGCGCTCCTCGCCCATGAGTGAAAAAGGTGGGGATTTGATTGTCGGAATTTGGATATTGTCCGTGACGCCACCCACGGTTGTGGTGATATTGGTGACACCACCGCTGCTCTAGATGGGGATCCCAGGAGCGGTGACAGGGAGCAACTTTGTTGTTAGTTCTCCCCTCCGTAGGTAGGGGGTTGGTTGTCCCGGGGCCCGGTGATGGGGTAGGGATGGATGGCAGGCGGGTTACGGGGCCTGGTGAGGTGCAGGGTCGCGGGGGCAGTGCTGTGCTGCACGGCACGGTGGTACTCACTCAGCCAATGATGAGGACACAGTTCTCGGTAAAACACACGGCTGGATGGACGGGTCCCGCAGACGGCTGCGGTGTTGTTTCTCCCGGCAGGTTGATGGTGACTGCCTTTCCCTGCACCTATGTACGGTAGATGGTTCCAATGGGTTCCCACCGGTAACTCGCTCCCCAGCTTGGATATGGGCTGGAGGAGCCCCTTTTGCCCGCAGGCTCTGGCCCTGGGAAACGGTTGCCTTGGCGGTGGCGGTGTCCCCCTCTCTTGGTTGGACTGTTGCCTTCTGTCAGGACTTGGCTGCTGGGAAACCCAGGAGGTTCCCTTCACTAACGAATTCGGCAAATTCACGGCGACTCCTAGCCTTGCCGGGGTCCGTAAGTCCCTGCCAGATGGTGCTGGCTTCTCTTTGCCTACCGTTCCGGTACCGCCGGGCCACCGCCCGTCCACGGTCCTTACGGTAGACTCCGATAGGCCACTCCTGCACACGGTCACCACCGTCTGCCAACCTTGCTGATCCGTCCGGGCCACACACCCGGACCAACTTCAGGCTGCTCTTCTACCACTTTCCTCCTTCTACTTTCACTTCCCTAGCTAGACTGTTTACTTTTCCCGCCTCCAGGACTGTGAACTCCTCGGTGGGCGGGGCCAACCGCCTGGCCCACCCCTGGTGTGGACATCAGCCCCTGGAGGAAGGCAACAAGGGTTTTGTGTCTGACTTCGGTGTGCCTGACCGGGAGTGTTGGGTGTGTGGGTGTTGTTCTCTGTGGCCCCTGGCTTGTCCAGGGCACCACACAAGTGTATTACACTACACAGCAAAAGGATGTCAAATTGAGGTACAAAATGTGTATTACCTAAAGTGCCTAGTTCAGAATGGCATCCATTCTGAGATCATCATATTTGTGGCTTCATCAGGGAGGATACCCTAGCGAAATGTACGTTGGGGGTGTCCAGGTCCTTTGGGGGATATTTGTGACGGATTGGAACTCTCCATGGATTCCATCCTGCACTAGGCACTTTATGTAATACACATTTTCTACCTCAATTTGACATTCTTTTGCTGTGCAGTGTTGTTCTATGGTCTAATTTGCCATCTTCCCACCCATAGTGCATTTAACCCTCTGCACTTGAACTTTATAAAAAAAATCTCTTTCACTAAATCTCTACTTCCTTTCAGTGTGCATTTGGTGATTATTGTTGGGGATATTTATATTATATATTTATATTTATACTAGAAGGTGGCCCGATTCTAACGCATCGGGTATTCTAGAATTTACGTATTGTGTAGTTAATGTATGATTTTTGTTTTATATATATATATACATATATATATATATGTTGCTGTGTGTAGTTGCCAGTGTTTGTGTAGGGCGCTGTACATGTTCTGGGTGTTGTCTGGGCGGGGGGGTGTGTGAGAGCGGTGTTGTTTGTGTGTTTCGTTGTGTGTGTTACGTTGTTTGTTTAGCGCTGTGTGTCTGCAGCGTTCTGTGTGTGTGGTGCTGTGTGTGTTGCACGGTTTGTGTGGGTGTGTGTGTGTGGGGTGCGTGTGTGTGTTTTGGGGGGAGGTATGTTTTGTGCAGTGTGTATGTTGCGCAGTATGTGCGTATATTTATGTATGCCGCGGTGTTTGTGTGTTGGGTGTTGTGTGTGTGCGGCGTTGTCTGTGTGTGTGTGGGTGTCTGTGTAGGGCAGTGTTTGTGGTTCCCAGTGTGTGTGGTGTGTTGTGCGGTGCGCGTGTGGCGGTGTGTGTGTGTGTTTTGGGGGGAGTTGTGCACCCCTCATCGTGCTCCATCCCCCATTCTGCGCACCCCTCATCGTGCTCCATCCCTCATGCTGCGCACCCCCCATCGTGCTACATCTCCCATGCTGCGCACCCCCCATCGTGCTCCATCCTCCATGCTGCACACTGTTACGAGGGGGACCCAGGGAAGCGTGCCAAGATGGGGAATGGACAGCTTCCGCCGGTCAAGGTCCACTGTGCGGTGTAAGGGACCGCTGCTATGGTGGGTGAAGAGTGAGCGGGTTGCTGCTAGCGATCGTCTGGAATGTCACAGACGATCTACGTACACCGGTCTGCCCTAACCCGTGAGGGTAGTATGGCAGGGATCACACGGCTCGGTGTACCTGTTGCACGGGGAAGCACAGAGGTGCCCACGCACGTGTGCCAGTGGAAATCACGAGAATATGGCACGAGGGTAGCACAGAGGTGCCCACGCACGTGTGCTTTCAATAACCAGGTGAGTCCGGTGGAGACTCGAGGAGCTCACCTGGAACAGGAGCACGGCCTGTCGAAGGAGCTACTGCCGGAGCAGCAAGGCAGGGACACGGCCTGCAAACCAGGTGCTGCCTAAGCAGCAAGGGCCAAGCCCACGGAAGACGATAATGCCTGAGCAGTGGCGTGGCAGCACGCTGCCAGACATCCAAACATAGAAGGACGGTCGCGCGCCGCCATGATGGCAGGAGGAGCTTTTAAGGAGGTGTCGCTCCAGCCAAGGGCGGGCGCGAGGCGGAGATGACGGACTTGACCCAATCAGGATCCACGACGTCCCAGCCTGGCCAGTCAGGATTCACCACGTCACCAGCCTCGTCATCAAGCCGTGTGACGTGAGTGGGCGAATCAGGACCCTCCTGCCTCTGGGAAATAGAGGCGGGATCCTCGGTCTCACAATGTGTAGAGATAACGGGAGTCTCACTGCTTCCCTGAGCAGAAAACCTCTGCACATTGCGCAACCTCACAGACCTTCGGGGCTGCTGAGCAGGAGGAGCCGCGGCAGGCAAGGAATGGGAGACCGCCTCATTCCTTGCAACAGGAGTACCACTAGGTGTCACCCTTGTGCTGCCTCTCTGAGGAGGTTTCTCCTGCACTCTGCGCAGTCTGGCAGACCTTTGGCGCTGCTGAGCAGGAGCGCTCGTGGCAGGCAAGGAGACTGCCTCATTCCTTGCCACAGGAGAGCCATGAGGCGTAACAGCACACCCCCCATCGTGCTCCATCCTCCATACTGCACACCCCACATCTTGCTCCATCCCCCATGCTGCGCACCCCCCATCGTGCTCCATCCTCCATGCTGCATACCCCCCATTGTGCTCCATCCTCCATGCTGCACACCCCCAATCGTGCTCCATCCTCCATGCTGCACACCCCCCATCATGCTCCATCCTCCATGCTGCACACCCCCAATCGTGCTCCATCCTCCATGCTGCACACCCCCCATCGTGCTCCATCCCCCATGCTGGGGCTGCCCGGGGTGGGTCCGAGCGTGGCAACGTGGGGCGGGGCTGAGCGGGCGAGGCGTCAGCGTATGCCGGCTCTCTGCACAAGTGTACCGGGAGCTGGTGTACGCTGGTAACCATGATACACATCGGGTAACTAAGGAGGGAAGCGCTTCCTATAGTTACGCAATGTGTATCATGGTTACCAGCGTACACCGGCTCCGTCACGATCCCAGCATCGCAAGGTTATGTCTGCCGAGTGTGCCAACGTGTGGCGGGGACGAGCGGGCGAGGCGTCAGCGTATGCCGGCTCCCTGCACATGTGTACCAGGAGCCGGTGTACGCTGTAGCGGGGCTGAGCGGGCGAGGTGTCAGCGTATGCCGGCTCCCTGCACATGTGTATCGGGAGCCGATGTACGCTGGAGCGGGCGATGCGTGCGGAGGGCCTGGGAGAGCGGCTAATCCATGCGGGGGGCGGGGCGAGGCCGAGGCGAGCGGCCAATCTGTGGGGGCGGGGCCAGGCTGTGCCCAGCGGCCAATCCGACAGTTGTCACTGTAATGATACTATCACGGTGACACGATTTTGGAGCAAGACAGACAGAATAAGGCAATTATATATATAGATTATATATAGCTCAGCATTAAGACCACCATTGATCCTGGTCAAGTGTCCAATGCATTTGGCTGTGAAATATCCCCATATCATAAGACTCATGCAACTAAACTTGACAGTTCATTCAATTTATTGATCATTTAGCCTCTTTTTCCCTTGTTTCTACCAGACCTATTTGTGTGTAGCCCTGCACTATTAGGGGGCACAGTCCCAGGGATCAGGGACAGTCACTCGGTCCCGGGCTTAACAGGTCACTGGTGGCGCTGCCCGGTCCCTTGCCCTGGGGTGGTTCCACAATAAAAAGTGGGATAGTTTAAGTGGAAAAGTTTGTGAAAGAAAGTGAAGATTTCAGCTCACCGTTACAAGCCAGACACCGCTCCCCATTCAGATCCAGCGCACGGAAAGCTCTGCGGCTGAGTGTCCTGAAGTCATTTTGAAAAGAATGAAAATCCAGCGCGATCCTTGGGGTATATTAAAAAATCCAAATTTATTTGCAAAAATGGTTAAAATACAGCGGTGTGGCTATAAAATTACAGGGGGAATGTGCCTCATAGAACTACGCGTTTCGACACATAGTCTTAGTCTTGTTCCAAACAAGACTAAGACTATGTGTCGAAACGCATAAATTTGGATTTTTTAATATACCCCAAGTATCGCGCTGGATTTTCCTTCTTTTCTAAAAGTTTGTGACGCCACCCACGATAGTGTAGCCAGGTGGAATAGCCACCGCTGCTGTTTTTCACTCCTTAAAAACAAAAAAACAAAAAACAAAAAAGTGAGCCGGAGTATGAGATGGTATACATGGTACTTGTGAGACCATGTTCACACTGGCCATGAGACAAAGAGAAACCAAGGAAAAAATTGTGAAAAAATACCCTGCTGTAACTAAATAAAAGCATAGTGCATATAAACATAGGGTACTTAGTAAACACTGTTTTTGATCAAAAAAAGCATAAAGCTATCCCACCAACGCCAAGGTGTACCCAGTTGGGATAGTACCTACACTCTCTAATATTAAAACCTTACCATGGGTCTAAAATAGGCCTCAATGTGGCTAAGGGCTGAGAGCGACCGGGTCCCAACAGGACACACACAGTCAGGGGGATTCACAGAATGAAATGTCCAGCTCGCTGAGAAGGGGGCCACTCCCTGTTTGTACTGAATACAAAAAATCTACATAAAAACAAAAAAGTGAGCCGGAGTATGAGATGGTATACATGGTACTTGTGAGACCATGTTCACACTGGCCATGAGACAAAGAGAAACCAAGGAAAAAATTGTGAAAAAATACCCTGCTGTAACTAAATAAAAGCATAGTGCATATAAACATAGGGTACTTAGTAAACACTGTTTTTGATCAAAAAAAGCATAAAGCTATCCCACCAACGCCAAGGTGTACCCAGTTGGGATAGTACCTACACTATCTAATATTAAAACCTTACCATGGGTCTAAAATAGGCCTCAATGTGGCTAAGGGCTGAGAGCGACCGGGTCCCAACAGGACACACACAGTCAGGGGGATTCACAGAATGAAATGTCCAGCTCGCTGAGAAGGGGGCCACTCCCTGTTTGTCCTGTTGGGACCCGGTCGCTCTCAGCCCTTAGCCACATTGAGGCCTATTTTAGACCCATGGTAAGGTTTTAATATTAGAGAGTGTAGGTACTATCCCAACTGGGTACACCTTGGCGTTGGTGGGATAGCTTTATGCTTTTTTTGATCAAAAACAGTGTTTACTAAGTACCCTATGTTTATATGCACTATGCTTTTATTTAGTTACAGCAGGGTATTTTTTCACAATTTTTTCCTTGGTTTCTCTTTGTCTCATGGCCAGTGTGAACATGGTCTCACAAGTACCATGTATACCATCTCATACTCCGGCTCACTTTTTTGTTTTTATGTAGATTTTTTGTATTCAGTACAAACAGGGAGTGGCCCCCTTCTCAGCGAGCTGGACATTTCATTCTGTGAATCCCCCTGACTGTGTGTGTCCTGTTGGGACCCGGTCGCTCTCAGCCCTTAGCCACATTGAGGCCTATTTTAGACCCATGGTAAGGTTTTAATATTAGAGAGTGTAGGTACTATCCCAACTGGGTACACCTTGGCGTTGGTGGGATAGCTTTATGCTTTTTTTGATCAAAAACAGTGTTTACTAAGTACCCTATGTTTATATGCATTATGCTTTTATTTAGTTACAGCAGGGTATTTTTTCACAATTTTTTCCTTGGTTTCTCTCTGTTTTTCACTCCTGCTGGGGCCGGTGTTATGAGCAGCAGGTTGGTAAGCCCCCTGTGGGTAGGTCAGGCCCCAGTGGAGGATGAGAGTAGTAGTCAGCGTAAGTATGTGCACAAAAGTCACTGGGACAACACACGGAAGTCGTTTAAAAGTCTTTTTACTCACTGGGAGTGTTGGTGGGCCCCGACAACTGGTCTTCATCAAAGTAGGCCTCAGGATCCCTCTCTCCTCGGGTTCCAACACTGGTATTCTCCCCTGCAGACTCTTCCCGCTTCGTGTCCTAGTAATTTGGTCCCTGTGACCCTTGGTTTTTGGGGGACATTTTCCTGCACTGGTCTTAGTACTGGCCTGCACACCTGCAGCAGGGAACCTCTCTGGGGTAGGCTTCCTCACTTCTCTACCCAGGCTCATTCTCTTGCAGCTAGGTCTCAGGCTTCTGGTGGGGCAGACTCTGTTCTGCCCTTCTCTTCCCCTTTGCAGATTTACCAGGGGTTTGGAACTTCTCCCTGGTCTAGGTTTCTGCACGTGGCACACACAATTCCAGGAGTCCTGTCTGACTTCCACCAGCAACCGTTCACTTTCCTGCTCACAGTCCACAGAGGTTGCCAGGAGAGCTCCTCACTGCTCGACCTCCAACTCTCAACTCCTTTGTTCCTGCTCTCTCACCTTCCCCCAAACTGACTCCTCCTCCCTTGGGCTTGAACAGGGGTGGGCAATTTGGTCTGGCTTGTACATACCGGTGCTGGTCCCTTGGAGTTCAGGAAGACATAACACCTTAAGTGGGTGCAATGCCCTGTGGTGCCTGAGGTCGCAGGGGCGTCACATTTGCACCTAGCCTAGCCTATTGACTTTAGCCTCATTGCTCCACATCACCTGTGTCCAATTTTCTGCTGTCCAGTTTTCGTACTTTTTTTTCAAACTTAAGCCAATGTTTCTTATGATGATATTGACGTTGAGTGTCACAAGGAGTTTTGCAAAAACTTTCCTGACTGTCATGGCGGTGTCGGGCTCTGTTCAAGATTCTGACAATCCGCCCAGTGGTTTCTCTGGTGTCTGGAATCAATAAGGGAAAACTTGTGCGTCAACCTGCTGTGTGCTGAATCATAGGCAGGCTAGCAAGAGTTAAACTTTGCTAGTCTAGTTTTTAGGCTCCTATGATCACATGTGGTGGGGTGGAGGCCAATCACATCTGCTCCCCTTCTATTTAACCCCTGTTGTTTTGTAGCTTCCTTCCTTCTCTTTTGTTTCCACTTGAATCTCTTATTGTCTTTAACTATGTGTGTATGTACTGTGACAGGGTTTTAGTTTTTCCCTTGTCTGTCTATATCTGTGACTTGCATTACACTCATGTCCCGTCCCTCCCTTGGGTGAGCGGAAAACAGATCAGGACTGGTCAGGAGCAGGGCCAGGAAAGAGACTCTGGCATCTCCACAATTAGAGGCTTCCCTGAGAATAGGGATAGTACAGGACCCGCTAGCTTGAAGGACAGCTTAGGTGCCTTTGTTACCCTCTATCCCAGTCATTCTGACATTGAGGCATCTTCATCTTTTTTTTGAGCCTCCATTCCAAACTTGTGCAATGTGCATGCTTGCATGGGCTTTTGTGATCTCACTATTACGAAGCATACAAGCCACTTCCACTGCCGTATTTGTCGAGCTAGAACTAATAGACCTTGTGATGAACCAATTTTTTAACTCTGATATTTTGCTTATCCACCTCTTGGCTTTTAAATGGATAGACAGACTTTATTTCATATTGTTCCTGCTGTCATGTCATTCACCTATCGATGAGCTGGATGATGCTATTTCTATTTTCTTGGGAAGTCTTTTTATTGCTGCTCCTCGATTCAAACCAGTCGCTTCCACTTGGGAATCAACCTAATAACACACTGAGCGATTAGGGAATGTGAGAACAGGTTGTAATTTGTAGTACACAGGGGAAAACAAGATTTTTTTATCAAACACTAGGAGCAAAACAGTAACAATGCAGTGACATGGCAAGAATCTGCATAACTAATCATATGCTAAATAGTTGAAAGTCAAATTTATGAATGAGATAGCCAAGATGATTGTCTATAAAATGAGGTACCCTCACGCTCAAAACTGTAGTGGATAGTCATATATGGAGCCTTAAAAGTTCAAAATTTTGTTACCATTTTGCTTGTCACTGTATGTTCTATGTGGTTCGACTTTTGTTTCAGTATATAGAATATAAACCTATCTCACCATAGATACAGTACAGACCAAAAGTTTGGACACCTTCTCATTCAAAGAGTTTTCTTTATCTTCATGACTCTAAAAATTGTAGATTCACATTGAAGGCATCAAAGCTATGAATTAAAACTTGTGGAATGAAATACTTAAAAAGTGTGAAACAACTGAAAATATGTCTTATATTCTAGGTTCTTCAAAGTAGCCACTTTTTGATTTGATTACTGCTTTGCACACTCGTGGCATTCTCTTGATGAGCTTCAAGAAGTAGTCACCGGAAACGGTTTCCCAACAGTCTTGAAGGAGTTCCCAGAGATGCTTAGCACTTGTTGGCCCTTTTACCTTCACTCTGTGGTCCAGCTCACCCCAAACCATCTCGATTGGGTTCAGGTCTGCTGACTGTGGAGGCCAGGTCATCTGGCGTAGCACCCCATTACTCTCCTTCTTAGTCATATAGCCCTTACACAGCCTGGAGGTGTCTTTGGGGTCATTGTCCTGTTGAAACATAAATGATAGACTAATTAAACGCAAATCGGATGGAATAGCACACCGCTGCAAGATGCTGTGGTAGCCATGCTGGTTTAGTATGCCTTCAATTTTGAATAAATCCCCAACAGTGTCACTAGCAAAGCACCCCTACACCATCACACTTCCTCCTCCATGCTTCATGGTGGGAACCAGGCATGTACAGTCCATCCGTTCACCTTTTCTACAAAGACATGGTGGTTGGATCAAAGCACAGATTTCCACTGGTCTAATGTCCATTCCTTGTGTTCTTTAGCCCAAACAAGCCTCTTCTGCTTGTTGCCTGTCCTTAGAAGTGGTTTCCTATCAGCTATTTTACCATGAAGGCCTGCTGCACAAAGTCTCCTCTTAACAAATGTTCTAGAGATGAGAAGGTGTGTCCAAACTTTTGGTCTGTACTGTAAATAAAATGACACTTATCATCTTTCAAGTATAACTTGGGACCTATTCTTCAATTATTTGTCTTTCTGTAATATAAGCCAAATAATAAGCCTTTTGATGGTATTCTCCTGGGCTTGTTCATAATAGTGTCTTAAAACTCACACCAAAAAATAACATTTAAAGAATAACAGAGGAATTCCCTCTATTTATCTTATTTAACACAAAGAAAGGGTGAAATCAATAAACAATTGTCTTTAGCACACTAAATAAATGACTGCACAATTTAACTTATTATACTGTATGATTGCACAGTACTGGCAGAAGATGCTTATACTGTCACTGAGATTATATGTGAAATGGAAATGATCTGTGGAAAGTCTACTTCTACATGCAGGGGGGTAACTGTAATAAATGCAGGGGCTGCAATTGAACCCAGGCTCTTGAGTAGAGATGAGCGAACCGGTCCCGGTTCGGCTCGAGGTCGGTTCGCCGAACGGAGGTCCCGTTCGAGTTCGGCTCGTCGAACGTTCGACGAACCGAACTCGAACTGCATAGGAAACAATGGCAGGCAATCACAAACACATAAAAACACCTAGAAAACACCCTCAAAGGTGTCCAAAAGGTGACAAACAACTCACAACACAACACAAACACATGGGAAAGTGACAAGGACATATACTCATGCGAAAACAAAACAGCTGGACAAGGAAAAAGAGGAGGACACACAGATATAGGCATGGCACGCCCTTCTAAAATCATGTAAAACACCGCAAGGTGACTCCAAGCGTAGTCTCCCTTTTTTTCCAAAAATTGGGCCCCACACACACCCACCCATTCAGTGGCAGCACTTGTGCCCTAGTTGTACACTTCACAGCTAGATTTGCATCAAGCACATTCAAAAATACGCCATACTTAACCGTCCCCAGGATGACACCAGGGTAGGTAGCAAAGTCTTTGCTGAACCATGACTTGTTCATCTTGGCTCCTTTTAAAAAACACAGCAAGCAAGGGTTACTCCAAGCGGAGTCTCCCTTTTTTAAAAAAATTGGGCCCCACACACACACACCCCTTCAGTGGCAGCAGTTGTGCCCCAGTTGTACAATTCACAGCTAGATTTGCATCAAGCACATTCAAAAATACGCCATTCTTATCCGTCCCCAGGAAGACACCGGGGTAGGTAGCAAAGTCTTTCCTGATCCCAGCTCTGTTCATCTTGGCTTCTTTTAAAAACAATGTAAGCAAGGGTTACTCCAAGCGGAGTCTCCCTTTTTTCCAAAAATTGGGCCACACAGACACCCCATCAGTGGCAGCACTTGTGCCCTAGTTGCAAACATGATGTTTTGATTTGCATCAAGCACATTCAAAAATACGGCCTAATTAACCGTCCCCAGGATGACACCAGGGTAGGTAGCAAAGTCTTTCCTGATCCCAGCTCTGTTCATCTTGGCTTCTTTTAAAAACACAGCAAGCAAGGGTTACTCCAAGCGGAGTCTCCCTTTTTTCCAAAAATTGGGCCCCACACACATCCACCCCTTCAGTGGCAGCAGTTGTGCCCCAGTTGTACACTTCACAGCTAGATTTGCATCAAGCACATTCAAAAATACGCCATTCTTATCCGTCCCCAGGATGACACCGGGGTAGGTAGCAAAGTCTTTCCTGATCCCAGCTCTGTTCATCTTGGCTTCTTTTAAAAACACAGCAAGCAAGGGTTACTCCAAGCGGAGTCTCCCTTTTTTCCAAAAATTGGGCCCCACACACACCCACCCCTTCAGTGGCAGCAGTTGTGCCCCAGTTGTACAATTCACAGCTAGATTTGCATCAAGCACATTCAAAAATACGCCATTCTTATCCGTCCCCAGGATGACACCGGGGTAGGTAGCAAAGTCTTTCCTGATCCCAGCTCTGTTCATCTTGGCTTCTTTTAAAAACACAGCAAGCAAGGGTTACTCCAAGCGGAGTCTCCCTTTTTTCCAAAAATTGGGCCACACAGACACCCGATCAGTGGCAGCACTTGTGCCCTAGTTGCAAACATGATGTTTTGATTTGCATCAAGCACATTCAAAAATACGGCCTAATTAACCGTCCCCAGGATGACACCAGGGTAGGTAGCAAAGTCTTTCCTGATCCCAGCTCTGTTCATCTTGGCTTCTTTTAAAAACACAGCAAGCAAGGGTTACTCCAAGCGGAGTCTCCCTTTTTTCCAAAAATTGGGCCCCACACACACCCCATCAGTGGCAGCACTTGTGCCCTAGTTGTACACTTCACAGCTAGATTTGCATCAAGCACATTCTAAATCCACAAGCATTTACTCTCCCCAGGATGACACAGGGGTAGTAAATTCCTTCTGGATTCATAACTTGTTCATTTTGATGAACGTCAGTCTGTCCACATTGTCACTGGACAGACGCGTGCGCTTATCTGTCAGCACACACCCAGCAGCACTGAAGACACGTTCAGAGACAACGCTGGCAGCTGGACACGACAAAATCTCCAAGGCGTAACTGGATAGCTCTGGCCATTTTTCTAGATTTGAAGCCCAAAAGGAGCAAGGCTCCATTTGCAAAGTCATGGCATCGATGTTCATTTGGAGATACTCCTGTATCATCCTCTCCAGCCGTTGACTATGTGTCAGACTTGTTGTCTCTGGTGGCCTTGCAAAGGAGGGTCTAAAAAAATTATGAAAAGATTCCATAAAATTGCTGTTACCAGCACCAGATACGGTCCTACTAGTACGGGTAGACTGTTGAAGATGACGAGACCGTCCCATGTTTGTCAAGTTACAACTGGGAGATTCACTCCCTGCACCTGCACGGTTGTTTGGTGGAAAAGCCGATCTAAGATCGAGTAACAGCTTCTGCTGATACTCCTGCATACGTGCGTCCCTTTCTATGGCTGGAATTATGTCACAAAATTTGGACTTGTACCGGGGATCTAATAGTGTGGCAAGCCAGTAGTCATCATCACTTCTAATTTTGACAATACGAGGGTCATGTTGGAGATAGTGCAACAAGAAGGCACTCATGTGTCTTGCGCAGCCATGCGGACCAAGTCCACGCTGTGTTTGTGGCATAGAGGTGCTAACCGTTCTTTCTTCCTCTGACATCTCCCCCCAACCTCTTTCAACTGAAATTTGACCAAGGTCTCCCTCATCTGCTGAGTCTTCCATGTCCATGGACAGTTCATCCTCCATTTCTTCATGTTCTCCTGCACCTTCCTCAACATCTCACCTGCTACCATGCGCCCTTGTTGATCCCTGTCCCCCATGGTCCCATGCCTGGCGCCTTGGTGATGATGAACGTCTGGACCTTGGTGATGTTGTTGTGTCTTGCGCATATGAATCATGCTGTAGTTCATCCCCTTCCTGTTGTCCCACCCCCTGACTCTGAATAGTGTTTAGCGTGTGCTCCAGCATGTAAATGACTGGAATCGTCATGCTGATAATGGCATTGTCAGCGCTAAACATATTCGTCGCCATGTCGAAACTGTGCAGAAGGGTGCATAGGTCCTTGATCTGAGACCACTCCATCAGGGTGATCTGCCCCACCTCTGCATCTCGTTGGCCCAGGCTATACGTCATGACGTATTGCACCAGGGCTCGGCGGTGCTGCCACAGTCGCTGTAACATGTGGAGAGTTGAATTCCAGCGTGTCGCCACATCGCATTTCAGGCGATGAACCGGCAGGCCGAAAGACTTCTGGAGCGATGCAAGTCGCTCAGCTGCGGCGCTTGAACGGCGGAAATGAGCAGACAGTTTTCGTGCCCTGTTCAGAAGGCCATCTAGGCCGGGATATTGTGTTAAAAATTGCTGGACGACAAGGTTCAACACGTGAGCCATACAAGGTACGTGTGTCACCTTGCCCAGGCGAAGGGCCGCACCCAGGTTTGCAGCATTGTCGCACACGGCCTTACCAGGCTGCAGGTTGAGTGGAGACAACCATTTATTAAACTCGGACCGCAGAGCTGACCACAACTCCTCAGCTGTGTGACTCTTATTCCCAAGACATGTCAAGCTAAAGACCGCCTGATGCCGTTGCGCTCTGCTGCCAGCATAGTAATGAGGGGTGCGTGATTCCTTCTGCGCAGTGAGAACGCTGGTGGCCTGACCAGGCAGGCTTGGGGCGGAGGTGGAGGACCCAGATGAGGTGGAGGATGCAGAAGCAGTGGCGGAACTTGGACAGACAGAGGATTGACACACAAGTCGTGGGGACGGCAAGACTTGTGCAGCAGACCCTTCACCATCTATCACCATAGTTACCCAGTGCCCAGTCAGCGACATGTAACGTCCCTGTCCATGCTTACTGGTCCAAGTATCGGTGGTGAAATGCACCCGTTGACACACAGAGTTTCTCAAGGAAGCGGTGATGTTGTGTGCGACATGCTGGTGTAGCGCGGGCACACCTTTCTTAGAGAAGTAGTGGCGACTAGGCATCTGGTACTGGGGCACAGCGACAGACATAAGGTCTCTAAAATCCTGTGTGTCCACTAGGCGGAAAGGCAGCATTTCGGTAGCCAACAGCTTACAGAGGGATAGAGTCAACCTCTTAGCTTTGTCATGGGTCGCAGGAAGTGGCCTTTTATTTGACCACATCTGAGGGACAGAGATCTGGCTGCTGTGTGTAGATGGTGTTGAGTAGGGTGTCCCTGGAAAAATGCAGGTTTGTGAGGAAAGTGCAGGCGGAGACATGATGTTGCCTTCATCCAACGTTGGTGCTATCGATGTCTGAGAGAGCTGTACACACTCACTTGTTTCCCCTTCCAAACCAACTGACGACCTACCAAGCAAACTGCCTGTTGTGGTTACAGTGCTGGAAGTTGTGGGTGGAAAAACAGGTGTGACAGCTGTCCCCACAGTCCTAGAAGATGACGAGCGCGCGGATGCACTGGAAGGGGCAGGCGGTGGATGGTTCGCTCCGCTAGGCCGCATTGCAGCACGGTGAGCTTCCCACCGGGCCATATGATATTTATTCATGTGACGATTCATGGAAGAAGTTGTCAAACTGCTGAGGTTTTGACCTCTACTAAGAGAACCATGACAAATTTTACAGATCACATAATTTGGGCGATCTTTTTCTATGTCAAAAAAGGACCAGGCTAGGCAAGGCTTAGAGGCCATGCGACCTGTTGATCCACCCCGAATAATGCTCAGAGGCAGAGTGGTGGCTGAGGATGCAGTTGTAGACGTGCTACCAGTACTTCGACTCTGTCCAGGAAGGCGCAAGGTAACTTCGTCATCAGTTGCATCCTCCTCCACCACCTCTGTTGACCTCCTCGAGTGCCTGACTGTGGGTTGACAGTAGGTGGGATCTAGAACTTCATCATCAATTGTTGTGTTTGCACTCCCCTCCCCCTCAGACCGAGCCTCTTCTTGCCCTGACCGAATATTTAAGTTGTCATCCCAATCGGGTATCTGTGTCTCATCTTCATCAGTATGTTCCTCGTTGTCTATAACCACAGGTGTTACAGTTTGTGACAAAGGGTCAACATTATGCTCAGAAACTTGGTCCTCACGGCCTGAATCAGAGTCACAAAGGTTCTGGGCATCACTGCAGACCATTTCCTGTTCTGTACTCACTGTAGCTTGGGAGCAGACCTCTGATTCCCAGGCTATAGTGTGACTGAACAGCTCTGCAGACTCAGCCATCTCAGTTCCACCATACTGTGCAGGGCTGATGGAGACTTCAGAGCTGGGAGAAAGCAAGTTTGATTGGGATGAGAACTCAGAGGACTGGTGTTTTTTGGATGCGGTACTTGAAGTGGCTGAGAGGGCACTTGTTGGACCACTTGAGATCCATTCAAGCATTTTCCTTTTTTGGCCATCATCTACCTTTGTTCCTGTTGTTCGTGTCCGTAAAAAAGGGAGCACATCGGATTGTCCACGGTAAGTAGTAGACATCTTACTTTTGCTGGTAGATGGTCTATCTTCAGCAGATGATAATGGAGCTTTGCCACCTTCCCCACGGACAAAACCTTTTTTGCCTTTTCCACCACGCCTCTTCCCCTTTCCACCAGCATCTGTCATTTCGCTCTCATGTTGATTGCGACAAGATTGTGCACTGAAAATGTGGTAGTAAAAATTGAGAGGTGGTGTAGATTGCAGTGGTGGTCTAGCTTTATTAACAGCAGAATAATAAAGAATAAATATCCCTGACAATGCAACTACGGCCCTTAAACTGGCAGCAAAAATTGATAGTATAATGGCTTAGTTATAATGAGTTGGAGTGTGCAATGCAGGCAGAGGTGCTGCAAATGTCTTTGCACTAGTGGGACTATAGCAAAGTCCAATAGCCACGTTTAGGATGCCACTAGGTACACTGAGTGTTTGCTAGTATAATGGCTTAGTTATAATGAGTTGGAGTGTGCAATGCAGGCAGAGGTGCTGCAAATGTCTTTGCACTAGTGGGGCTATAGCAAAGTCCAATAGCCACGTTTAGGATGCCACTAGGTACACTGAGTGTTTGCTAGTATAATGGCTTAGTTATAATGAGTTGGAGTGTGCAATGTAGGTAGAGGTGCTGCAAATGTCTTTGCACTAGTGTGACTAGACAACAGTCCAATAGCCACGTTTAGGATGCCACTAGGTACACTGAGTGTTTGCTAGTATAATGGCTTAGTTATAATGAGTTGGAGTGTGCAATGCAGGCAGAGGTGCTGCAAATGTCTTTGCACTAGTGGGACTATAGCAAAGTCCAATAGCCACGTTTAGGATGCCACTAGGTACACTGAGTGTTTGCTAGTATAATGGCTTAGTTATAATGAGTTGGAGTGTGCAATGCAGGTAGAGGTGCTGCAAATGTCTTTGCACTAGTGTGACTAGACAACAGTCCAATATCCACGTTTAGGATGCCACTAGGTACACTGAGTTTTTGCTAGTATAATGGCTTAGTTATAATGAGTTGGAGTGTGCAATGCAGGCAGAGGTGCTGCAAATGTCTTTGCACTAGTGGGACTATAGCAAAGTCCAATAGCCACGTTTAGGATGCCACTAGGTACACTGAGTGTTTGCTAGTATAATGGCTTAGTTATAATGAGTTGGAGTGTGCAATGCAGGTAGAGGTGCTGCAAATGTCTTTGCACTAGTGTGACTAGACAACAGTCCAATAGCCACGTTTAGGATGCCACTAGGTACATTGAGTGTTTGCTAGTATAATGGCTTAGTTATAATGAGTTGGAGTGTGCAATGCAGGCAGAGGTGCTGCAAATGTCTTTGCACTAGTGGGACTATAGCAAAGTCCAATAGCCCCGTTTAGGATGCCACTAGGTACACTGAGTGTTTGCTAGTATAATGGCTTAGTTATAATGAGTTGGAGTGTGCAATGCAGGTAGAGGTGCTGCAAATGTCTTTGCACTAGTGTGACTAGACAACAGTCCAATAGCCACGTTTAGGATGCCACTAGGTACACTGAGTGTTTGCTAGTATAATGGCTTAGTTATAATGAGTTGGAGTGTGCAATGCAGGTAGAGGTGCTGCAAATGTCTTTGCACTAGTGTGACTAGACAACAGTCCAATAGCCACGTTTAGGATGCCACTAGGTACACTGAGTGTTTGCTAGTATAATGGCTTAGTTATAATGAGTTGGAGTGTGCAATGCAGGTAGAGGTGCTGCAAATGTCTTTGCACTAGTGTGACTAGACAACAGTCCAATAGCCACGTTTAGGATGCCACTAGGTACACTGAGTGTTTGCTAGTATAATGGCTTAGTTATAATGAGTTGGAGTGTGCAATGCAGGCAGAGGTGCTGCAAATGTCTTTGCACTAGTGGGACTATAGCAAAGTCCAATAGCCACGTTTAGGATGCCACTAGGTACACTGAGTGTTTGCTAGTATAATGGCTTAGTTATAATGAGTTGGAGTGTGTAATACAGGCAGAGGTGCTGCAAATGTCTTTGCACTAGTGGAACTATAGCAAAGTCCAATAGCCACGTTTAGGATGCCACTAGGTACACTGAGTGTTTGCTAGTATAATGGCTTAGTTATAATGAGTTGGAGTGTGCAGAGGACAGAAGGGTACAGTGCCAGGATTGTGGGGCTCTGGGTAGAGGAATGGAAGCCTGCCTTTCTATTCCCTCCTAATGGGGAAATGCAGCGACGAAATCCCTGACCTTAGCTACACAGACGCTGTCGCTGTTTTCAGGACCTGTCACCTATGGCTCTGACCCTGCCGGTACGAGCCCTTAAAAGGACTGATGGAAAGTGCTATCCCTATGCTGTCCAGCGCTGTGTATGGAGCGCATACAGCTGTATCAGCGATAGGACTCAGGACGGAGCTGCGCCAGTGATGTCTGACACCAAGGACGCAGAAGAGATAATGGCGTCCTGGAGGAAAATGTCCGGTTTTATAATGCAGGGACATGTGACATGGACATCCTATCACACATGCCGTTGCTTCTCTGGCTAAAAGTCCACTTAGCTGTGTGTGTGTCTGGGATTGGCTGACATGCTGGCCCGCCCCACAAGACGCACGCGCTTAGGGAAGGAAGACAAGGAAAAAAAAAAAAAATGGCTGCCATTATACAAACAGCAGTGATCTGAAGGCGCTGTTCACGCACACTATACACTGAAATGTCATAATAGTGTGAGTCACAGAGTGACTTACACTATAAGGCTATGTGCGCACGTTGCGTACAAGCCCTGCAGAAATTTCTGCAGCGATCTGAAGAGCACATGTGCGCTTTAGATCGCTGCAGAAATGTCCGTAGTGAGCACCGATTCCATGCGCTCTGCCTGCAGCTCCTGCCATAGACAGAGCAGGAGCTGCCGGCAAAGCGCAGGAAAGAAGTGACATGTCACTTCTTTTTGCGCAGCGCTTCGGCAGTAGCCGAAGCGCTGCGCTCTTAGACGCCACGTGCGCACGGCCCCTGCACAATCTCCATAGACTGTGCAGGGGCCGCAGGACGCATGCAGTTACGCTGCGCTACAAAGCGCAGCGTAACTGCATGTTTTTACGCAACGTGCGCACATAGCCTTACAGTGGAAAGCCAGCTAGGAATTAGCTGTTTTTTTGCTGCTAGAACCGTTCTCGAACGTTTCTAGAACTATCGAGCTTTTGCAAAAAGCTCGAGTTCTAGTTCGATCTAGAACAGGCCCCAAAATCACTCGAGTCTAGAACTGGAGAACCTCGAACCGCGAACCGCGCTCAACTCTACTCTTGAGCCTAAGAGGCCCAAAAAGTTCCTTTGGATCATATGAAAAGACTATTATTTTTGAAGACCTGCGATAGTTGGGGACCCTGTAGGAGATTTTGCATTGAGCCCTACGAGCTTCAAAATATTCCACTGCCTACAGCTTTACACACTTGTAAATAGAATCCAAGAATGCAACTATGCAGTAAGGCTACATTCACATGACCGTTCCTTTTTTTGCGGTCCGCAAAAAATGGTCCTGTTTTTCCACGAATGCATCCGTGTGACATCCGTGTGACAACTGAGGTGGCAATCGGGGTAATAAGGAGTTAATAGCAGCCCATAGCTGCCACTAAGTCCTAGATTAGTGTTGGCAGGCATCTATGGGAGACAGCCTCTCATCACTAATCTGTAAGTGAAAGTAAATAGACACAAACACCTAAAAAATCCTTTATTTGAAATAAAATACAAAAAAGTGCCCTCTTTCACCTCTTTATTAACCCCCAAAACACCCCTCCAGGTCCGACATAATCCATACGAGGTCCGACGATGCTTCCAGCACTGCTACCTCTGAATCTTACAGGAAGAGCCAAGGAATATGACTGCCTGCTGTGAGATTCTGGCCGCAATTGAAGTGAGCCACGCGGTCAGTGGGGACGGCACTCGGGTGATTTCCGGTCACTGGTGAAGGTCTTCAGCTGTGACCGCATATCACCTGAGTGATGTCACCGCTAGTCACAGGCCACGATACTTGATGTAAAAATGTGGCGGACCAATGAACTCAGTGATGAGCGCTGATGTCACAAGTTTAGTGGAGCTAATCACTGCAGGTAATGAACTTAGCTAACCTCATGATGTCGGCGTTCATCATAGATAGATGAGAAAAACATATATAATTTTCCACTCACTAGCATTTTGCAATCTTGCACCCTTTAGTGCCTTTCATGTGGCACTTAAGGGTGTTTAGCCTTGTACTTAGCCAAAAAATAAATAAATTATTAAGAAAAACGATGTGGGGTCCACCCTATTTTTTGTAGCCAGCTAGTTTAAAGCAGATGGCACCAGCCTGCAGACCATAGCTGGCAGCTTCACCTTGGCTGGTAATCCAAAACAGAGGGCACCCCATACTTTTATTTTAAATTTAATAAATAATTTAACACAAAAAACGTGGGGTCCTCCCCAAATTCAATCACCAGCCAAAGTAATGCGGAGAGCTGTGTGTGGTCTGGTATTCTCAGACTATGGAGGTCCACGATTATTGGACATTCCACAGCCTAAACATAGTAGGCCACAGCCGCCCCAGAAGTGGCACATCCATTAGATGCACCAATTCTGGTGTTTCGCAAAAGCTCATCCCGTTGCCCTGGTGCGGTGGCAAATGGGGTAATATATGGGATTGATAACAGCTGTGTAATGTCACCTGGCATCAAGCTCTGGCATTCGTGATGTCACAGCGTCTATCAGATACCCGACATCACTAACCCAGTCAGTAATAAAAAAAAAGACGACAAACACATTTTTATTTGAAAAAACGCTGCCAAACACTTTCCCTCTTGCATCAATTTATTGGAAATAACAATCAAATCTGTCATGACAAGTGCCGCCGTCATGAGATTACCTAGGTACATTACCTGCGGTGATGAACTCCGCTGCACTCCTGATGTTAGCGCTCGCCACTGACTTCCATAGTCTGCCGTGTTCCCAAGCGAAGTATCGCCAGCTGCACGTGACGTCACCGTTAGTCACAATCTCGGGTCGCTCGCGAGACTTGATGTGAGAAGGTGGCGGGCATGGAAGTCAGTGACGAACGCTGATGTCGGGTGTGCAGCGGACTTCATCATCGCAGGTATTGAACTTAGCTAACCTCCTGATAGCTGCGCTCGTCATCCTCATGGTTGCTGACACACTGCAGTGCGAGCAGCTGCGAGGGAGCAGGACACAGATTGCAGGGGCACCCGACAGAAGCCACACTAAAAGTCTAAAGTGGCAAATAGAAAACGTCAGGAAATATAAAAATGATTGGATTTTGGGAGACTTGAGAGAAAAGTACTAGAACAGCATAAAGGAGCGCAAACATAGCCAGTTTACCTGAGATTTGTCAGAGTTAAAGGAGAAAACAGTGTACAACTTCATTTATACTGAGAACCATGCTTTTATACCAGAGCGTCCTATGATTATCTACCGTAGAGGCAGGAAATTGAAGGACTGGCTCATTTACAGTCCATTCATGGAACAGACTAGAAGCAAAACCTGGCTTGATCAAGGGATGGCATACCCTGACTTATCGTACCTACTTGACAAGGTGAGCCCTATTAGTTCCCATTTTCGCCATTCCTCTACCACTGTTGCTGGTCTTACAGACTGCAAAAGTACTTGAATTCGCTAAGTCACCGACTCATGTGAGACCTGCCCACGCCGTGAAACTCTACAATCTATATGTTGGCGAGGATTACCAAGCAGCAGAGGGCAGTAGCTGAATACAAGCTTCAACATGCCTGTCAGACTGAAAGTCAGATACCACACAACTGTTGAGAGGGTGTGGATTGCTGAGATTTGTGAGGTTCTTGAGAACTTTGAGTACTGCACCAAGCTCGTGAGCGATAATCAAGCTATTATCAGCTTAACCATCCAGCTGCTGTGTCTGTTGAAACAATCACTGCATAATCTCAAAGAGGAAGCTTTGAGTGATCAGTATGTGGCTATGGAACCAGATTTCCCAATGGATGATACTACAACATTGGGTGATGATGAGGAGGATAAGGAGGAAGAAAACTTGCTTTTCTGTGCTACCCAGGGAACTCACAATGCTACACAGTGGACTCTCAACCCCAGCTTCATGTCTGTCCAGCATGGATATGCTGTAGAGGAGGAGGTGGAGTAGGAGGAGACGTCAGCATGAGGAGAGGATGGGTATTGTTCCTCTTGGTGGGGATACAGAACTTTTGCCTGTTTGCAGATTGGCCCACATGGCACAGTTCATGTTTAAATGTCTGTGGCAAGACCCTCGCGTGATACACATTTTATCCAACAACCTATACTGGTTGACCACCTTTCTGGACCCACAGTACAAGAAGAAATTTCCTTCTCTCCTTTTTGAGTCACCAAAGGGTTGCACAATGGTATCCTTCAAGAGGGTCATTGTAGATCAGTTGATGAAAATATTACCCTCAAACAACACTGGTGGCAGAGTTAACAGCTCTTTTCAACACCAAGGATTAATGGAGAGAGACAATAACACCAGGTCCAACATAAGTGGGGGGAAAATGTGCGTAAACATTTTCAATAAACCAGGACATCAGCAAGGGCTATCTTTGCCTGTAACAATGCCAAGGAGGAAGAAGTTGCATAACATGGTCAAAGGGAATTTAAGTGACCATACCTGCGTCTTTTCTGATGTTTCAGTTCCCTTTAATTATTCGGTGTCCAAGCTGAACACTTGGCCCGACCTCTCCTTATTCACCTTGCGTGTTTTCAGTTCTGTTGGGGCAATCATCACTGATAGGCTCTCAAGCGTCTCCACAGAAAATGCAGAGAGACTTACTCTGATTAAATTCAACAAGGACTGGATTTCTCCACAGTTTGCAATCCCTCCAGATGAGAGCAAGCCAAACTAAATTCCCCCAAAATGTTAATTGTGATTACTGCTGTTGGCATCCACCATTTCTTTCCTGCGTCAACTATGACTCAGCCCATAGGGCTATTTTTTGTAAACACTATGCACATTGTGCCTTGGACAAACCAGGACAGCACTCCTACTCCACCATATCTACTATTTGTCATTGGAGGACCTTGTGATGGTGACTCCCTTCATCAAACATGACTCAGGCCATAGGGCTAATTTTTTTAAAAAAATCCACATCCATGAGACAACCTCATCTACTCCTTTCTGTCTACGGTCCGTTTTATATCCGTGTGCCTTCTGTTTTTGTTTTTTTGGGGGTTTTTTTGTGGACCGCAAAAAAAAACGGAAGGAGGGATACATACAGTCAAAAGCTAGAAAGACAGCTGGATTGATAGAAAGATGGAAAGACATATATATTGTCCATCTCCCCTGCATTTTGTAATGTTTCACCCTTTAGTGCCTTTCATGTGGCACTTAAGGATGTTTAGTTTTGTTTTTAGCCACACATTATTTCCCCCCCAAAAAAATGATGTGTGGTCCCCCCTATTTTTTTTATACAGCTGAGGTGTACAGCCTGCAGCAGCCTGCAGACTGTGGCTGGCAGCTCTACCTTGACTGGTAATCCAAGATATAGGGCACCCCATACTGTTATTTTAAATTAAATGAAATAAATTATTTAAAAGAAAAAACATGGGCTCCCCCCAAATTGAATAACCAGCCAAGGTGCAGCAGACAGCTGTGGTCTGGTATTCTCAGACTAGGGAGGTCCACAGTTATGGAAAACTCCCCAGCCTAAAAAAAGCAGGCTGCAGCTGCCCCAGAAGCAGTGCATTTATTAGATGCGCCAATCAAGGCATTTTGCCCCAGCTCATCCCGTTGCCCTGGTACGGTAGCAAACGGGGTAGTATATGGGGTTGATACCAGCTGTGTAATGTCACCTGGCATCAAGCACTGGCATTAGTGATTTCACAACATCTATCAGATATCCGGCATCACTAACCTAGTCAGTACTAGGGCGGCATGGAGGCTTAGTGGTTAGCACTGCAGGGTACTCCGGGTACTCCGGTTTCCTCCCACACTCCAAAGACATACAGTTAGGGACTCTAGATTGCAAGCTCCAATGGGGACAATGTTGGCAATGTACAGTACAGACCAAAAGTTTGGACACACCGTCTCCTCTCTAGAACAACTATTAAGAGGAGACTTTGTGCAGCAGGCCTTCATGGTAAAATAGCTGCTAGGAAACCAATGCTAAGGACAGGCAACAAGCAGAAGAGACTTGTTTGGGCTAAAGAACACAAGGAAAGGACATTAGACCGGTGGAAATCTGTGCTTTGGTCTGATGAGTCCAAATTTGAGATCTTTGGATCCAACCACCGTGTCTTTGTAGAAAAGGTGAACGGATGGACTGTACATGCCTGGTTCCCACCATGAAGCATGGAGGAGGAGGTGTGATGAGGAGGAGGTGTGATGGTGTGGGGGTGCTTTGCTGGTGACACTGTTGGGGATTTATTCAAAATGGAAGGCACACAGAATCAGCATGGCTACCACAGCATCTTGCAATGGCGTACTATTCCATCCGGTTTGCGTTTAGTTGGACCATCATCTATTTTTCAACATGACAATGACCCCAAACACACCTCCAGGCTGTGTAAGGGATATTTGACTAAGAAGGAGAGTGATGGGGTGCTACGCCAGATGACCTGGTCTCCACAGTCACCAGACCTGAACCCAATCGCGATGGTTTGGGGTGAGCTGGACCGCAGAGTGAAGGCAAAAGGGCCAACAAGTGCTAAGCATCTTTGGGAACTCCTTCAAGACTGTTGGAAGACCATTTCCGGTGAATATCTCTTGAAGTACATCAAGAGAATGCAAAGAGTGTGAAAAGTAGTAATCAAATCAAAAGGTGGCTACTTTGAAGAACCTAGAATTTAAGACATATTTTCAGTTGTTTCACACTTAAAGTATTTCATTCCACATGTTTTTATTCATAGTTTTGAAGCCTTCAATGTGAATCTACAATTTTTAGAGTCATGAAAATAAAGAAAACTCTTTGAATGAGAAGGTGTGTCCAAACTTTTGGTCTGTACTGTATGTGAAGTGCTGTGGAATTAATAGCGCTATGAATAAATATTATATTATTAAAAAAATAGACATCAAAAACAATTTTATTTGAAAAAACTATTCCCCAAAACATTCCCTCTTTCATCAATTTATTAAAAAGTAAAAAACAAATCCACGTTCGGCATAATCCAATAAGGGGGTCCCACAACAAGCCATACCATACTCACAATCCCTGTCAATGAAGAACAGAACATTCCGCATTGGCTTGGAGAGTAGTGTAGTGACATGAGCTAACATCACTAGGTCAGGCCAGGTCACTGCAGGGCATAATAAGTGACGACATCATGAGGTTAGCTGAGTTCATTATGTGCAGTGATGAACTCCGCTGAACTAGTGACATCAGGGTTCGTCAATGAGTTCCATGGCTGCCGCATTCTCATGCAAACTATCCAGTGAGCCTGTGAGGTTCCCACTAGTCATAGTCTCAGGCCACCCGTGAGACCTGATGTGAGAATGCGGCATTATGGAAGTCAGTGACGAGCGCTGATGTCACGAGTTCAAGCGGAGATCATCACTGCAGGTAATGATCTGAGCTAATCTCGTGATGTCGGTGCTCATCATCCTGCAGCTGCTCGCACACTGCTGTGTGAGTCACTGCGGGGATGGTCAAGGCAGTGTGACAGACTGCAGGGGCATCAATAGACTGAAGCAACACGGAAGTTCTTCAATGTGGCTTCAGGGGATCCCAGAAACCATATGGGAGTCAGAAACGCATGCAGGCATATTCTCCAGGCTCTCCCAATTCAGTTTCATCCCTTTCCAATCCATTTCAGCCATTTCCTCAGGCCCCCAGACCTCTTTGTTGGGTCTAGTAGAACATTACTCGCATTTCCTATTGACTTGCATTCTACTCGCTATTCGTAACGAATACACAAATATTGCAAAGTATTCGTTACGAGTATAGCGAATACGAATAGTGCGGTATTCACTCATCTCCAATAATAAGACCTTGCCTTTTCTAAGTCCAGATAAATCACATCAGCTGCATTACCAACATCCAGATTTCCAGTTACCTCCTCATAGAAAATCAACCTGTTGGATAGTAACGACTTTAATTAAGGTTGATTTTCTATGAGGAGGTAACTGGAAATCTGGATGTTGGTAATGCAGCTGATGTGATTTATCTGGACTTAGAAAAGGCATTTGATACTGCACCACACAACAGCTTTATATTGAAGCTCCAGCAGCAGAGACTAGGGTAAACTATATGCATATAGGTATGGAATTTGCTAAAAGACAGGAAACACAGAGTCGTCGTAAATGGTACATTGTCTAAATGGGATATAGCCAGCAGTGGGATACCATAGAGATGACTGCTAAAACTGATCATTTTTAAAGAACTTGAATTTTCCTTCGAAAGACAGTACTAAGGATCAGACGCCACTCATTATGGGTGGAATAAATGTGATTCCAACAGCTAAATAGGAAAGGGTTGTTTACAGTTATAGCAATCAGACTGTGGAATGCCCTACTACAAGATGGAGATCCACCCATGCCTGTTAACCCCTTTGACAGTGTGATTTAAAGGGCTGCGGCGGGGACCACATTGTTCATTGCCTCTATCGGCAGCCCCGTGATTCAACCACAGGGCGACAATGGGTTACCATTGCAATGATTTGTCAGATGATGACCCTGACGCTGTCATGACTCAATTCCTGTGAGAGTCGGCAGAACACCGGTGCTCACAGGAAGTGACCAGATAGTACAGTTATAAAGTCCCCAAGGGGAGTAGTAAAATCAATAAAAAATGTAAAAAAAGTTTTAAAAATTATGAAAAAAATAAAAGACCCTAAAAGTTCAAACCTCCCCTTTTGCCCATTAAACACAATTGCCGCACAAATGACTGATCTATCAAAATATAAAAGGCAATTAATCTGATCAGTACACATTCCACACGCCAAAATTACATATTTTTTGGTGACTGCAATATTGCATTAAAATGCAATAATCGGCAATCAAAATATCACATTTACACAAAAATGGTATGAATAAAACATCAACTCAAGACTAGAGATGAGCCACACCCCTAATGTTCGAGTTCGATTCGGTTCTTTGAACGCCAGGTGTGTTCGTCGAACGTTCGACAAACGTTTCTCGAACACCGTTGAACCCCATTGAAAACAATGGGAGGCAAACACAAACACATACAAACACATAGAAAACACCTTCTAAGGTGTCCAAAAGGTGACAAACAACTCAGAAGACACCACAAACACATGGAAAAGTGACAAGGACTTATACTCATGCTGAAAGAAAAGAGCTGGACGAGTAAAAGGAGGAGGAGACACAGATGTAGTAGTATCTCCAAATGAACATCGATGCCATGACTGTGCAACTGGAGCCTTGCTCATTTTGGGCTTCCAATCTGGAAAAATGGCCTGAGCTCGCTACTTACACTTTGAGATCTTGTCGTGCCCCGCAGCCAGCGTTCTCTTGGAACGTGTCTTCAGTGCTGCTGGGGGTGTGCTGACAGATAAGCGCACGCGTCTGTCCAGTGACAATGTGTACAGATTAACGTTCATCAAGATGAACAAATCATGGATCCGCAAGGACTTTTCTACCCCTGTGTCATCCTGGGGTGAGTAAAGGCTTGTGGGTTTTTAATTGTGCTTCATGCAAATCAACATTTTAAGTTTGTAACTGTGGGACAATTGATGCCATTTAAGTGGTATCTGTGGACAAATATTTGGAAAATATGGAGACTCTTGTTGGAGTCCCCTTGCTGTGTTTTACATGATTTTAGAAGGGCATGACATGCCTAAGAGGTTGACTTTCAGCATCTGCAAGCTGTTGGCTACAGAAATGCTGCCTTTCCGCCCGGTGGACACAGAGTATTATCGAGACCTTATGTCCATCGCAGTGCCCCAAGAGCAGATGTCCAGTCGCCACTACTTCTCCAAGAAAGGTGTGCCTGCGCTACACTAGCATGTCGTACACAACATCACCACTTTATTGAGAAACTCTGTGTGTGACAGGGTGCATTTCACCACAGATACTTGGAACAGTAAGCATGGACAAGGGCGTTACATGTCGCTGACTGGGCACTGGGTAGCTATGGTGAGAGATGGAGAAGTGCCTGCTGTACAAATATTGACGTCCCCACGAGTTGTGCGTCAATCCTCTGTATGTAGAAGTTCCTCCACTGCTTCTGCCCCTCCACCTCATCTCTGTCCTCAACCTCTGCACAAAGCCTGTCTGCTAAGGCCACCCGCGTTGTAACTGCGCACAAGGAATCCCGCACACCTCCTTACTATGCTGGCAGCAGAGCTCAATGGCAACAGACGGTCGACCTCTTTAATTTGAAATGTATGGGAAATGTGAGTCACACCGCTGAGGAGTTGTGGACGGTTAGCTCTGGAGACCGAGTTTTATCAATGGTTGTCCCACTCAACCTGCAGCCAGGGAAGGCCGTGTGCGACAATGCTGCAAATCTGGGTGCGGGCAATGTGATACACGTGCCTTGTATGGCTCACGTGTTAAACCTGTTCGTCCAGCAATTTTTAAACCACTATCCCGGCCTAGATGAGCTTCTGCAGAGGACACGTTCGCTATGTGCTCACGTCCGCCATTCCCACCCCGCAGCTCAACGACTTGCATCGCTCCAGAACTCTTTCGGCCTGCCGGTTCAGCAGCTGAAATGCGATGTGCCGACACGCAGGAATTTGAATCTGCACGTGTTGCAGCGACTGTGGCAGCATCGCCGAGCACTGCTGCAATACGTTATGATGTATACCCTGGGCTAACTAGATCCAGATGTGGGGCAAATCACGTTGCTTGAGTGGTCTCAGATCAAGGACCTATGCACCCTTCTTCACAGTTTCGAAATGGCGACGAAGATGTTTAGCGCTGACGATGCCATTATCAGCATGAGAATTCCGGTCATCTACATGCTGGAGCACACTCTAAACAGTATTCGGAGTCTGGTGGTGGGACAAGAGGAAGGGGAGGAAGTACAGGAGGAGTCATATGCGGAAGGGATGACAAGATTTCCAAGGTCCAAACGGTCAGCAGCACCAAGGCGGCAGGCATGTGACGGTGGGGGAGAGGGATTAACAAGGGCGCATGGTAGCAGCCAAACTGTTGAGGAAGGTGCAGGAGCCCAGGAAGAAATGGAGGACGAACTGGCGATGGGCATGGAAGACTCAGCAGATGAGGGAGACCTTGATCACATTTCTGTTGTGCGAGGTTGGGGGGGGAAGAGGGCAGAGGAAGGAAGCATGATTCTCACCTTGCCGCCAACAACACAGCAAGGACTTGTTCCTCCTGGATGCGCAAGACACACGAGCGCCTTCTTACTACACTACCTACAACATGACCCTTGGATTCTCAGAATTCGAAGTAATGCTGACTACTGGGTTGCCACACTCTTAGATCCCCGGTACAAAAATTGGCGAAATAAGTCCTGCCACAGAAAGGGACGCACGTATGCAGGATTATCAGCTATCTTAGATCGGATTTTCCACTAAACACCAGTGCTGCAGAGAGTGAATATCACTTTTCTAACTTGCTAAGCATGGGACTGTCGAGTCATCATCACTCAAACTGTACCAGCAACACCGTATCTGATGGTAACAGTAATATTATGGAACCGTTTCATTAATTTTTTAGACCATCCTTTGCAAGGCCACAAGACACAAGAAGTCTGACCCATAGTCAACGCCTGGAGAGGATGATACAGGAGTATCTCCAAGTGAATATCGATGCCATGACTCTGGGCTCCCAATCTGGAAAAATGGCCTGAGCTCGCCACTTACGCCTTGGAGATCTTGTTGTGTCCCGCAGCCAGCGTTCTCTCGGAACGTGTCTTCAGTGCTGCTGAGTGTGTGCTGACAGATAAGCGCACGCGTCTGTCCAGTGACAATGTGGACAGAGTAATGTTCATCAAGATGAACAAGTCATGGATCCGCAAGGACTTTTCTACCCCTGTGTCATCCTGGGGAGAGTAAAGTCTTGTGGCTTTTTGATTGTGCTTCATGCAAATCAACATTTTAAGTTTGCAACTGTGGTAAAATTGATGCCACTTAAGTGGTGTCTGTGGCCAAATTTGGCGAAATAATTTGTGCCATAGAAGGGGAAGCACGTATGCAGGAGTATCAGCAGAAGCTGTTACACAATCTTAGATCAGCTTTTCCACTAAACACCAGTGGTGTACAGAATGAATCTATTTTTACATCATTAATTCAAGGAAAATGATTATTCTTATTATACCGTAGGTTTATCAATAGTGTCCTGTGCATATTCATCCACTTTATGTCCTTTCATCCTTGAGGTGAGCCTCTTTACCATGTTTGTCAGACAGTATTTACGCCACACGAATGCGCACATGCCACTTTGGATACTTGGTAGCATCCACCGTATTGAGTCACCAATTTGTTTAAATACTTCTTCCAATAGCTTTCTACCTATTTGCTCACAATTGGTGACGTTCATACATTTACTTGCTTACTGTGCCTATGATTCTATGTCATTGTCTCTCAAATGTGTTTTCTTGTTATCTCAACAAGCCTATAGTGAAACTTTTGTTTGTTCTATTATCCTATACTGATGGATGTCCTGTATTTTTGTTTTGTTTTGTTTTATTGTATATATTGTTATCAGCCCGTCCGACCTGAAGAAGGCCAGATTGGCCGAAACGTTGTGATTGGCGGACCATTGTACAGCACTTTTTGACACACGTTTTTTCACCACGAAATAAAAAGAAAAGGATTTTGATATCAGTTACATGTTTCTGACTCTTTGTGTCTCTAAGGGCGATAGTGAGTGTGCCGGAGTTCCTATTGCTTGGCAAGGAATGGGAGACTGCCTCATTCCTTGCAACAGGAGAACCACGAGGTGCCACACTCCTGCTGCCTCTCTGAGCAGGCATCTCCTGCATATTGCGTAGTCTCCCAGACCTTCGGTGCTGCTGAGCAGGAGGACTTGTGGCAGGCAAGGAATGGGAGACCACATCATTCCTTGCAACAGGAGAGCCACAAGGTGTAACAGTCCAGCACCGACGCCCTACCTCTGGCCTAAAGCCGCAATGGGTTCAACACATGGAAGTGTGACCTGTCTGAGCATAATAGAGGACTGGGCACCTCCATGTTGTCTCCAGCCCCTTTTATAACCTGGGTCCGCCCCAACCCAGGGTGGACCACAATGCACCTCCAGGAGCCAATAGCAGAGTGCCATGTCATCAGTGACATAACCAGCGTCCTATCCGGAACGCCACTTCACTGATGACCTCATGGCAGCCACGCCCCAAATACCTCACTAGTCATCGTCTGACGAACAATGATGAGGTGCCAAGTCGTAGGGGCGGGCCTCTGCGAGCCAGTACGGAGTGGCCACATCATCCGGACACTTGATGCCCTCTCTCCTATCAGGGCATGCCACCTCATGGACATGGCCGATGAGGTCCTTACCGGACCTAGCCTCTGATGCACTAAGTGCCTGAGCCTGAAAAACAGTCTCAGAAAACAGACTATCAGCTTGAGCATGCTCAGTAGGCACAACACAGGACTTCGGCACGGAGTCCAAGTACCTTTTCAAAGAGGTTTTTCTCACTAAGTGTGGGAGCATGCTCAGTAGCCCGAACTGGAGGACTTAGCCTCAGGAATGGCTCAGTAAGGCTGAGCATGCTCACTAGGCGAAACACTGGACTTAGGCTGTGGCTGGGGTAAATCGGCACACGCATCTGCACTAGCCGCCTCTCCACACTTAGACATAGAGGAAGCAGCCAGCTGGATGATCCGAGGCACGGCCAAAAATGGCAGCTGATGCCTGGGCACAACTGGAACCGCAGCAGGCTGCTTGCGGCGATGGCGGCACCGATTTGTAACACCATCTTCCAGCCAAAATAAGATATCTACTTCTTCCTGTGAATAATCTGATATGATCCCTTTGTTTACGGACAGAACCATCGCTACCAAATGTAGATGAGGCACCAACAGAGCAGGTGCTTGAATGGATCTCAAGTGCTCCATCAAGTGGCCTCTCCTCCACCTCAACTTCAATATCCCAAATACTCCATTCCTCTGAGGTGTCACCCCAATCGCACTTGCTTCCTACCAGCTCTCAAGTCTCCACCCGCCTTGCTGAGTATGGGGTAACAGAGATGGTGGAGTCTGCAGAGCTGTTCAGTCACACTATAGCCTGGGAATCAGAGGTCTGCTCAAAAGCTGTGGTGAGGCCAGACAAGGAAAGGATCTGCACTGATGCCCAGAAGCTTTGTGAGTTGGATCCAGGACCATATGAAGATGGTTCTGAGCATATTGTAGACCCTCATTCACAAACTGTAAATCCTCTTGGTGGAGACAATGGGGAACATTCTGTTGAGACTCAGATACCTGATTGGAATGACAACTTTACTATTCGGTCAGGGCAGGAAGAGGTTGGCTCTGAGGAGTCTTGACGAGGGGAGTGAGAACACACAAAGTGATGATGAGGTTGGAGACCCCACTTACTGTCAACCCACAGTCAGCCAGTCGATGAGGTCAGCAGAGGAGGTGGAAGAGGATGCTACTGAGGACGAGGTTAGGTTGCGTCTTCCTGGACAGAGACGGAGTACTGGAAGCACAATGTTACGGGGGCTGTCTGATTATAAAAACCAAAGGGATATCAGACAGTCAGGGTCCACCGTGCAAAGTCTCTGCTGCAGACTATGGCAGAGGATAAGGGGTATCTTGTACTACAGAAGCAGTACTGACACTGATACGTCTCAGTGACACTAGAGCCAATCACGGCGTGTACTGTTAAAGTCACAGCGACTACCGTATTTAGCATTAACGTAAAAGGGATAAGTTAATGAGTGAGGAAGAGTATATAGGTGTGCCGCTGTAAATAGTAGTAGCACAAGTGCAGAGTGCAATACCTCTGTTAAACTCACAGAGGCATATAGTTAGGAAATAAAGCAATTCCTCCCTTACTCGGAGGGTGTGTGATATGGTCTCTGTTAATGATCACAGAGACAAAAGCAGTGAGTGTGAAATGGCACCTACCTAGGTCCGTTCCTTTGGTGGTGCTAGGAGACGGACAGCAGCGTAAGCCGCACAAAGCTCCCACCTGCGTTTGCTCCACTAGTGTGCGAGGACACGAACCACTAGATATGGCACCTGCCTAGGTCCGCTCCCCTAGTGATGCAAAAGAGACGGACAGCAGCACAAGACGCACAAAGGTCCTACCTATGTTCGCTCCCCTAGTGTGCGAGGATATGAACAACTGCCAGACGCAGTATAAGGAACGTTACCCTAGCGGCAACGTCCACCTACGAGTAGAATCACAAGGCCCAGCCGGACCATGTGCCTCAGACACCTGCCTATGTCCGCTCCACTAAGATGTAAGGATACGGACCGCAGCCGAAGCTGTAAGGTACAAGAACGCTACCCTGCCGGTAGCACTCACCTAGCATAGACAGAGAGATGCCTAGAGGGACGTGCACAGAGCGTCTACTCTCATGCATGAACCAAGAGGACTGAGCGCCGGGCGGCGTGCGTCAGGGTCTTATATAGACTCTGTGCCTCATCCAAGATGGAGGACACCAGAGCCAATCCGCTGCCAGAATGACAGCAATGACATCACGCTGGCCTATTACCAAGCAAAGCGTCACAAGCACATGACCAGCGGCCAATCAGCTTAGAAGGTGTCAGAGACATGTGACCTCGTGTCAGCGATGATGTCACCCGCACATGTGCAATGGCTCCAAGATAGGACTTAGTCTCCAGCGCTTGCACATGTGCAGTAGCAAGAAATCCAAACATAGTCTCCAGTGCCACAGCAACCGTAACAGTACCTCCCCCTCAAGGGCCCCCCTCCCGGCGATGCAGGTAATCGGCAACTAAGTCGGGAGCATGGACAGCCTCCTCAGGCTCCCAAGAGCGATGTTCCGGGCCGTAGCCCTCCCAATCTATCAAGAAGAACCTGCGCCCTCGAACCATCTTAGAACCAACTATGACTCGTACCTCATAGCTAGAGCGAGAGGAATCAGAGGCAGGAGAGTGCACTTCACGAGCGTGAGGTAAAATAGCCGGCTTTAACAGTGAAACATGGAATTTGTCATGGATCCTAAGATGGATGGGTAACTTTAATTGGTAGACTACAGGATTTACCTGTCGAAGAACCTCATAAGGACCCAGGAAGCGAGGAGCAAATTTGACAGAGCTCACTCTAAGTTTCACGTGTTTTGCAGAGAGCCACACAAAGTCCCCTGGAGAAAAGACAGGAGTCGGGCGACGAAACCGATCGGACACCGTCTTCATACGGTCCTTAGCTGCTTGGATCGACTCTTGAGTCCGATCCCAAACCTCTCTGGCATTAGTTGCCTAGTCGGCCACAAGAGGAGGAGGTGCAGCAGAGGGAAACAGTACCGGTACCCTAGGGTGTTGCCCATTATTGAGTACGAACAGTGTCTGCCCAGTGGCCTCAGCCAGCGAATTGTTAAGGGCAAATTCTGCCCAGGGTAGGAGGGAGGACCAGTTATCGTGGTTGTCAGCAACAAAGTGTCGAAGGTATATAATCATGGATTAATTGGTACGCTCAACCAAACCATTGGTTTCCGGATGGTATGCCGAAGAGAGATTCAACTCAATTTGCAGAAGGCTACAAAGATCCCGCCAGAAACGGGAAGTAAATTGCGGGCCTCTATCACAAATGATACGATCTGGCATCCCGTGAAGCCTAAAGACATGCTTGAGGAATAGTTTGGCTAGTACCCTGGAAGATGGGATTCTCGATAACGGTACAAGATGAACCATCCGGGAGAAATGGTCCGTAATGACCCACACAAATCTATGTCCCTGTGAACACGGAAGATCACCCACAAAGTCCATGCCTACCACCTCCCATGGTCTATCTCGCACTGGTAAAGGATGCAAGAGCCCAGCCGGTCTCTGCCGTAACGGACGGTTGTGAGCACACGAGTAGCAGGAACTGACATATCTCTCGACGTGGCTGGTTAAGTGTGGTCACCAATACCACCTCTCGAGTAACTCTCGTGTCCGTCTAATACCAAAATGCCCACCCACCTTTGAGGTGTGGCCCACGACAGTATATCATTCTGTTGATCAGGCGGAAGAAAGGTCTTGCCCGGGGGGATTTGGTCTAACGTCACAGGGGAGAGCGTATGAAAAACCCTGGAGGGAAGGATAAGACGAGGTTCGTCAATCTCTTCCTGGGTAGAAACCATAGAGCGAGACAGGGCGTCTGCCTTGTTATTCTTACTCCCAGACAGATAGTTGATGGAGAAGTGAAAGCGGGAGAAAAACAAGGACCAGCGGGCTTGGCGAGGATTCAGACGCTGAGCGGTTTGTAAGTACGTCAGATTCTTATGGTCTGTATAGACCTGGAAAGGATGTTTCACTCCTTCTAGCAAATGACGCTTCTCCTCCAAGGCTAATCTCAGGACGAGCAGTTCCCTATCCCCAATGGTATAGTTTCTCTCTGCCGGGGAAAAGGTTTTAGCAAAGAAGAAACACGGCCTTTTTCTACCTACACCGTTCTTTTGATACAAGACCGCACCAGCACCCACTGAAGAGGCATCAACCTCCAAGAGGAAGGGCTTATTCTCATCGGGTCTTTGAAGAACGGGAGCAGTTGAAAAGTGTCTTTTTACTGCCTCAAAAGCCTGGGATGTCTCAGTAGACCAGACTTTTGGATTAGCACCTTTCTTAGTCAAGGCCACCAAAGGGGCCACCAAAGTGGAGAAATGGGGTATGAACTGCCGGTAATAATTTATGAATCCTAAGAAGCGTTGCACCGCCTTCAAGGAATGAGGTTCGGACCATTCCAGGACAGCAGAGAGCTTTGCAGGATCCATAGCCAGACCCTCTTGTGAGATAATGTAACCCAAAAAAGGCAAGGATGACTGCTCGAATACACACTTTTCGAGTTTAGCAAACAATGAGTGCTCCCTTAAACGGGAAAGGACACGAACGACATCCTGACGATGAGTCTCCAGATCAGGAGAAAAAATCAGGATGTCGTCCAGATACACCATGACGGAGGATAACAGTAAATCCCTGAACACATCGTTTATGAAGTTCTGAAATACTGCGGGTGCATTACATAAACCAAAAGGCATGACGAGGTATTCATAGTGACCGTCTCGGGTGTTAAAAGCGGTCTTCCATTCGTCACCCTCTCGAATTCGTACCAAGTTATATGCACCCCGCAGATCCAACTTCGTAAAAACCTGAGCTCTGTCAAAGAGCTCCGAAATTAAAGGTAACGGGTATTTGTTCTTTATTGTGATTGCGTTGAGACCCCTGTAATCTATGCAGGGACGCAAATCACCGTCTTTCTTCCGAACAAAGAAAAACCCAGCTCCGGCGGGAGAGACAGACTTACGAATGAACCCCTTCTCTAAACTCTCTCTTATATAGGTCGACATGGCCTCCGACTCAGGTATTGACAGGGGGTAAACCCTGCCCTTAGGTGGAACCGAACCTGGGATAAGGTCTATGGTGCAGTCATACGGCCTATGGGGTGGAAGAACCTCAGCACCCTGTTTGGAGAACACGTCAGCGAAATCCAAATAGGATGTAGGTATGGGAGAGAGATCAGTTGATGCAACCGCATTGACCTTAGGTGGTAAGGGAAGACATCGGGACTGACATTTCGAACCCCAACTAATAATGCTGTCGGACTCCCAGTCAATTAGAGGAGCATGAGTCCGAAGCCTTGGGAGACCCAGAAGGACGTCGTCTATACCCTCAGGCAAAACAAGAAAAGAAATCTCCTCTATGTGACCCTGAGACAGGGAAAGGCGCAAGGGAACTGTCCTCAATGTAATGGAGTCAGACAACATAGTCCCATTAACAACACGGACAGGAATAGGCGCCTCTAACATGATAGAGGGAATATTGTGTCTCTTTACAAATCCTGAGGACACAAAAGTCCCGTCAGCTCCGGAACCCACAAAAGCCATAATAGGCCATGTATTCTCAGAGAATGAGAGCTGACCTAGGATACTATACTTAGAGGGTGCAGAAGACGTCTCTAGTAACCCCCCTCTAATGGTTACTAGGCCTGGGAGTTTCCCTGACGGCTAGAACACTTGTTGACATAGTGCCCAGCCTGACGACATACATAACATATAGGAGGACCAGACTTGCGTAGTCTGGAGGACGTATGACCTAACTCCATAGGAGTGGGAGATGTTTCAGATGCTGAGGAAGATGGTGGTGGACCCTCAACAACTGGAATAGCCCGATGCTTAGGGTGTGAGGAAGAGACCTCGAGTCTACGTTCCCTATGGCGTACGTCGATCCTCGTTGCTACTGTGATCAAGTCCTCCAGAGAAGCAGGGACCTCACGAGTAGCAAGGGCATCCTTGACATAGCCTGCCAACCCTCTCCAGAAGATATAAATCAACACCTTCTCTGGCCAGTCTAGTTCTGCCACCAGAGTTCTAAAAGCAATGGCATAAGGACCCTGATATAGATCTAACAGTCTCAGGGCCGCATCATGGGTAACCTGCGGACCCATGAATACTGCTTTAAGAGCATCAAGAAAGTCTTGATGTCTCAGAGTAACCACATCAGAGCGCTCCCATAGGGGAGTCGCCCATTCGCCCATAGGGGAGTCGCCCATTTGTCCTGAAGTAAGGAGATGATGAAGCCTACTCTGGACCTCTCCGTAGAGAAGCGAGAAGAGTTGACCTCTAGGTGTATCTGACACTGACTAATGAAACCACGACATGATCTGGCATCGCCAGAATATCTGTTTGGCAGAGCAAGTCGAGGATCATGTGCAGATGTCACCATGGTCTGAGGTTTATCCTCTATACTCTTGAGCCGCGACTCAAGTACTTGTATGTAACGGTGTAACTGCTGATATTCTGCCATAACTGCCAGACCCTTGGCTCAGTTCTAATGTTACAGGGGCTGTCTGATTATAAAAACCAAAGGGATATCAAACAGTCAGGGTCCACCGTGCAAAGTCTCTGCTGCAGACTATGGCAGAGGATAAGGGGTATCTTGTACTACAGAATCAGTACTGACACTGATACGTCTCAGTGACACTGGAGCCAATCACGGCGTGTACTGTTAAAGTCACAGCGACTACCGTATTTAGCATTAACGTAAAAGGGATAAGTTAATGAGTGAGGAAGAGTATATAAGTGTGCCGCTGTAAATAGTAGTAGCACAAGTGCAGAGTGTAATACCTCTGTTAAACTCACAGAGGCATATAGTTAGGAAATAAAGCAATTCCTCCCTTACTCGGAGGGTGTGTGGTATGGTCTCTGTTAATGATCACAGAGACAAAAGCAGTGAGTGTGAAATGGCACCTACCTAGGTCCGTTCCTCTAGTGGTGCCAGGAGACGGACAGCAGCGTAAGCCGCACAAAGCTCCTACCTGCGTTCGCTCCACTAGTGTGCGAGGACACGAACCACTAGATATGGCACCTGCCTAGGTCCGCTCCCCTAGTGGTGCAAAAGAGACGGACAGCAGCACAAGCCGCACAAAGCTCCTACCTATGTTCGCTCCCCTAGTGTGTGAGGACACGAACAACTGCCAGACGCAGTATAAGGAACGTTACCCTAGCGGCAACGTCCACCTACGAGTAGAATCACGAGGCCCAGCCGGACCATGGGCCTCAGGCACCTGCCTATGTCCGCTCCACTAAGATGTAGGGATACGGACCGCAGCCGAAGCTGTAAGGTACAAGAACGCTACAATGCCGATAGCGCTCACCTAGCATAGACAGAGAGATGCCTAGAGGGACGTGCACAGAGCGTCTACTCTCATGCATGAACCAAGAGGACTGAGCGCCGGGCGGCGTGCGTAAGGGTCTTATATAGACTCTGTGCCTCATCCAAGATGGAGGACACCAGAGCCAATCCGCTGCCAGAACGACAGCAATGACGTCACGCTGGCCTATCACCGAGCAAAGCGTCACAAGCACATGACCAGCAGCTACTCAGCTTAGAAGGTGTCAGAGACATGTGACCTCGTGTCAGCGATGATGTCACCCGCACATGTGCAATGGCTCCAAGATAGGACTTAGTCTCCATTGCTTGCACATGTGCAGTAGCAAGAAATCCGAACATAGTCTCCAGTGCCACAGCAACCGTAACACACGTTAACAAGTGCATCCTCAGCCACAACTCTGCCTCTGAGTAGAAGTCGTGGTGGCTCTGCAGGTCGCATGGGCTGTAAGCCTTACCTAGCCTGGGCCTTTTTTGACATCGCAAAGGATCACCCAACTCATGTCACCAATCTCTAAGTAGAGGCCAAAAACTCAATAGTTTGAGTACTTCGTCCATGAACCGTCACATGGATATAAAGTGATAGGGTGAGGGTGTATTGATGACCTTTATCCACTGTGAATGCAAGATGCTTAGTTGCCGTTCATTGTATGCATTGTTATTCACATGTAAAAGGGTAAGAGTGTATAAATGACTTTTATTCACTGTAAATGCAAATTGCTTATTTACTGTCTATTGTATGCATTGTTGCTGACCACCCACAAGGGGCCGCTGTTTTGCATATGCCTTTGACTGTTTGGTCACTATAGCAACAGCAAAACAGTCTTCGGCTGTGGACTTGGAGACCGGAGGAGATACTGTATGTGAGCTGAAGGAAAAGCGAAAGGTGTGTGTAACAGAAAGGACCTGCCGCAGAAACACTTAGGTGGATTGTGAGGAGATTTGTGTTGAAGTTTGGTGAGGAAGACCGTAACGCTTTTGGACGCAGACCTTCCACCTCTTTTCCCGCAACAAGCAGTGTGATTGGCAGGTCGTCAGTTGTTTTGGAAGTGGAAACAGCAGCTGGTGTTGAGCTCTCTCAGACATCGAGAGCACTACCTTTGGATGAAGGCAACATTGTATCTACACCTACACCTTCCTCACAGATTGGCTGGACTACCTGCATTTAAAAATTGTGTAGCAGAAATGGAGAGGTGTTGTAGAATGGAGAGGTGGTGTAGCTTTCTTGACAGCTGAGGTACGTCACTGACTTTCACAGACACTCATACTATGCCCCAAATAATTGCCTGCACTGTTTGCAGTTAATATTGTGTAGCAGAAATGGAGAGGTGGTGTAGAATGGAGAGGTGGTGTAGAATGGAGAGGTGGTGTAGCTTTCTTGACAGCAGAGGAACGTCACTGACTATCCCAGACAACGATACTATGCCCCAAAGAATTGCCTGCACTTTTTGCAGTAAAAATTGTGTTCAGAAATGGAGAGGTGGTGTAGAATGGAGAGGTGGTGTAGCTTTCATGTCAGCAGAGGAACGTCACTGACTATCACAGACAGTGATACTATGCCCAAGGAATTGCCTGAGTTGATTTAGACAGAGTGGCACAGACCTGCCTAGCAAAAATGCCTATGAACTGCTCTAATCTAGCCCTGAAAAGGGCTGAAATTAAAACTAGTCCCTACTCCCTAAACCGATGTCTCGATTGCACTTTATAGCGCCCACAGCAGCAGCAGCAGGAGCGGTGACTGTCACACACCCGCAGCACTGAAATAATGGCGGTGATGGAAAAAATGACCGGATCTTATAGGGCAAGGACATGTGACATGCACAGCCAATGAAACATGCCTTTGCTTGTCTGGCAAAAATCCACTTTGCTATGTGTGTTTCTGTGATTGGCTGACAGCCTGGCCCGCCCCACTGTGCGCGCGGTTAGTTAAAAAAAATGGCGATTGCCATTCTTTCAGCACTCAGCAGAACTGATCTAAACCCCGTCCACCCCGCACACTATACGCTGAATTTTGATAATATCATTAGTAACAGCGACTGACAGTATTACAGTGAAACAGTGAAAAGCCAGCTAGTAACTAGCTACGCTTTTGGTGATCGAACCGTTATCGAATGGTAACTCGAACGGTCGAACGTGAAGCAAATCGTTTGAGTTCGTGGAACGACTCGAACATCGCCCAAAACAACTCGAATTTGAAATTGGCGAATGGTTCGCTTCGAACACCACTCATCTCTACTCAAGACGGCAAAAATAAGCTGTCACTGAGCCCCAGATCTCGAAAAATGAGAATGTTACAGGTTTTGGAAAATGGTGATAAAAGTGCTATTCTTTTTTAGGACAAACTTCTAAATTTTGTTTCACCACTTAGATAAAAGTAAACCTATACATGTTTGGTATCTACGAACTTGTACTGACCTAAGGCATCATACTTACACATATTAACCCTAGAACGCATACCTGGGGCTTCACAGGCCTGCTAGGTTACTTGTTTTCTATTTTCTGCAAGAGTACTTTAGTTAGAATTTTGAAACTCTAGGTATTCCTCAGGTATATAGTTGTTAGTAATTTCCAGTTGTTCATATATTTTTATGTTATAGGCATTTTGGTAAAACAAACTCTTTTTTGGGACTACCCCATATTCACATACCTAGGGCCTTTTAGGCCTGTACTTGGTTTACATGTGATCCTCAGTCTTTTTGTCTGTACTGTTGCTGGGGAAGACTTTGTCTTTATCTTGTCTTACTTTGTCTTTAAACTTTTAATGCTTACCATGATGGAGCGAAGCAACACGAAATGCTTGCCAAGGAAAATTACAGAAGCTATGATCCGATGTGGTATACATTTTCAGGAACATCCAGAGCCAAGAGAATAAAAAAGAAAGCGCTGTTATATTTGTCCAGCAAAAAAGGAAAGGAAATCTGAGCGTTTCTGTACTACTCGTGGACAAAATGTCTGCAAGGAATATTCTTCCGAAAAAATAATATGTGAAAATTGTTGGGGTAATCAGTAATGTTGAAAAGGAAAGTTTTTGAAAAGAAATATTCCTGCACCATATTTACTACAATATATATATATATATATATATATATATATATATATATATATATATATACACACACCATATATATTAGGAAAAAAACAAAAACAGAATGAAACAGGGGTTCCCTTGCTGGTGTCCCACGCTGGTACTAACCTGACTTAGATTAGTACCAGTGTGGGATACCAGCAAGGGAACCCCTGTTTCATTCCGTTTTTTTCCTATTTGTGTAATGCATATAAACAGGGAGTGATGCTCTGTTTTTGCTGGATTTGCACAATAGGCTCTTTGTAGCTTGATTAGCCTTCTTTATGTTCACCAGCTGATCTTGTAGGTTTTTAAAACCCAGAAAAGATGCAGTTTAGTATAGGACCCAGCAAAGGAGTGTGCCATGAAGGGGCGCTGGGCTAGTATTACAATGGCCATTATAATATTCCAAATACCTCCATTTATGTTTTAAGGTAGAATTTATTTTGGTTTTTCACAGTGTGCGACTGGTCCCCCTTTTTTGTCTTATATATAAATATATATAATATATATATATAGTCCAGTAAAAATACGGAAAAAAAAATCCTTTTCCCTGAACAAATTCCAAGAAAGCGTTTTATTGGTTTTTTTGGTAGTATTACATGTAGGGAAAAACATACTAAAAGTTTACCAAGATAGGGTTAACTTACCACAAAGGGTCCAAATGTGACGTCAAAGAATATGGCCGCCAAAGCTGTAAAATGTTAAAGGCGAATCGCCTTTCAGTGTCTATCATATTTCTTTTACAATTACTACTATTATTATATTTATTATTTAACGATTTATGAATGGCTTGCATCTTGTAAGGCGTACTGATCAGTACTGGACAGGCCTGGGTTGCGACCTAGTCATCGAGCAAGCTCTGAAAACTTCAGGAGGACTTACCAGAGGAAGTGGAATGTCCGAACATCAGAGGGCCTTGTGGACTCTGTCTGTGCCAGTGTCCTCTTCCTACAGTGATGCAATGCAGGGTTTCACTCGCCAGAGCTTTGTCACTAGTGAACAACACAAGGAGGCAAGAACGTCAAGGATGAGAAGAGATCGTGAAGACTTGGAGAAAATTGCAGATAAACTCGAGACCTTTTCACCTTTCTCTGATGAAGTGTCTCTTCACAACATTATCACCAGTGTCAATGCAAATTACGATGTGAATGTCCATAACCTGTTCACCATTGGTAGAGAAATAGTGGCAACAATGGAGGGTCAATCACTGTTTTCAGTTAAGTACAAGCGGTCAATGAAAGCCAAGAGCCTGGCATCCAATGAGGCAACTGACATTGCTAAGGACAAAACAATAGACCCCGCTCTTTTGTTCCAAAGGATTCTTGTGGTGTCTCAAACTGCTGATCTTTCCCTTGATGAGGTGATGGCCTATGAACTTTCACCATACCCACCATCCCTCTTTGAGGCAAAACATCTCTTACGCAAACCAAACAAAGCACAACTGATGGCTGCTATAAAAGAACAGAGTTCAGATGAAGCAGTACTCAAGGATGTACCAGAAGTGGAACATTATGTTCTTGATGGAGGGTCTCTTCTCCATTGACTGAAGTGGTCAGAAGGAAAGACATATTGTTCAATCTCTGAAGACTATGCATCTTTTACAGTAAAGTACTATGGTAAGGCTACCATAGTATTTGATGGTTACATTGGAGGACCAAACACTAAGAACATTACCCATCAGCGATGGCGCAAAAATCGAACAAGTAACAAAGTGAATATTGCTGAAGGAACGAAATTTGTCGGGAAAAAGGAGGACTTCCTTTCGAATGAATTTTCAATGTGGAGAACAAACAGTTTCTTATCAATCTCGTTTCAGCTTTATTTCTACTCGGATAAAGGGAGTCCTGCAACAGTATACGACATTAAGGTTATGAAGACGTTCCTGGGAAACCATATCTGCAGCAGTCTTCTGTTCCTGCATGCATTCATGGGTTGTGATACCACTTCCGCGGTTTTTGGAATCGGAAAAAAACTCGGTCTACACAAGGTTTTGAAGGGAGACTCTGTCTTAAATAGCTGTGCTAAAATGTTTTCCAGACCTAAGAAAAACATAGCTGAGATTGAAGACGCTGGGTGTAAAGCCATGGTGGCATTGTTCGGGGGCAAACCTTGAGACAATCTGTCTGCAATGAGGTATTCTACTAAAATCTTTGTTACACCTGAACGACTGCCACCGACCTCCTCTGCAACAAAGTTTCATGCCCTTCGGAGTTACCTCGAAGTGATGCTTTGGATGGACAATGGTGAGGCCATGGACACTACTGAATGGGGATGGGAATTACAGAACAACAGTCTAGTTCCAGTGATGATGGATACGTCACCTGCGCCAGAAACACTTCTGAAAATAATTCAATGCAAATTGTTCTCGTGGTTGTAGTACACTTCGGTGCACTTGCAAAAGACACGGATTTACCTGTTCACGGGTATGCGGACCATGTCAAGAAGGGCATTGTGACAATATGAGTGAGGAAGCAGTGTCTGATGATGAAAATAGTGACTATTGACCTGACACGGTTATTCAGTGATGATCTAGGTCTTAAAGTGCACTGTGTATTAATTCTATAATTTCTAGAAATGTACATGTATATCATGACGTCATTGATGACGTCATGACCTCGCCTGTCCATGTAGTTAGTATAAAACTTTGTTTAAAAATTGATATATGAAAATATATAGTATAAAAAATGCAAACTCTTCTGTAACCTACAGCTACAGCTTTGAAATAGGGAAATATTCGTTATTTTTAGTGCGATGGCTGTCATCGTCTTATGACATCATAGTTAGGACCTTTGTGGTGATCAATTTTTGGAAAACTTTCAATATGTTGTACCCCACATATAATAGTAAAAAAAAAAATCATAAAATGCTTTCTTGGAATTTGTTCCTGGTCAAACTGTATTTTGACTGGACTAATATATATATATATATATATATATATATATATATATATATATATATATGTATATATACATATATAAAAGAATTATATAGAATGCATATATTGGGTGTTTTAAGCCGGTGTAATTATTTTTTTTTGTTTTATGCACATAATTATAATGTTTTGAAATATTCACATCTCAAACTTTGAAAAGTATTTCTATTTGAGTTACTCCATGTTATTTGCACACAGGCCTAAAAGGCCCCAGGTATGTGAAAGTGTAGATTTCTATGGTTGCGCATTCTAGGGTTAACTGTGATTAAAAAGAAAACAAAAACCATCATGGAATTTCACTTTTTTCACAATTTCCTCACATTTCGATTTTTTTTCCAATTTTACAGTACACTATATGGTAAATGGAATGGTGCCATTCAAAAGTACAACTTGTCTCACAAAAAATAAGCCCCATATGGCTATAGTGACAGAAAAAATAAAAAAGTTATGTCTGTCAGAAGAAGGGGCGGAAAAAATGAAAATGAAAACCGGGAAATCACTTGGGTGAAGAGGTTAAGTATTTGCACACAAATAAATTATAGACCTTTATATAAAAGGACAGTGCTATCAATACATACACATTAGTACCATAATCTACAGAATACACTGCATAATATAATGCATATGTGGCGCCCCTGCGGCTTCAGGCGCCACAGGGTACTGCACCTCACTTAAGGTGCAGTATTCATCTTGGATACGGATGAGGTCATCGCTGGTAACAACCAAAACCACAACCAACACATAACACGGGGAGTTCTGTCACTGGGACCGAGCTAGGGTATGTGTTCTGGGGTAGCCATCATGAGGTATGGGACCTCATGCCCACTAGTCAGAAACCCAGGAGGCGGGGCACCCACAAGGGAAGTGAGGAGCCATCCTACACACAACAGGCAGTCTGCACCAGAAAGTGTCCGCGTGAGGTCGCAGTTTGGAGGAGCAGCAGGCAACGACTAGTTCGGGGCCCGTGGTCTGGAGTAGGAGGCTTGACCCGGGTTGTTAAGTAAGGAAGGGGAATACCAGGGTTCACAGGGAGTGCAGCAGGCACCCGTGACCTGTTCCACGGCCCAGGAGCTGGGGTGGAGGGAGACCATTGAAAGGAAACTAACAGACGGGACCGCCGGTCATGACCTCTGAAGTTTCCGGGATGGGCTGTAGCCCATCACAGCGGGGATAGGCACTTTCCAACAGCTGACTGTATGAGCAGTGAGTAAAGAGACCTTGAATTGCACCGCTTGTGTTGTCCCATTACTGCCGACATCCAAGCCATCGCGCCCCCAGTGCTATCAGCGTCTGAGAGACTATCACACCCATCATCCTCCCTGGGGCCACAGCTCTGCCTGTGGAGAGCTGAACCATCTGAGCTGTGTAGTCATCTGCCCTAGCAGACAAGTCCCACTGCGGCAGCTCATATTGGCTGTACACCACAGGTGGCATCACGAACAACCATTACCCGCATCGACCCCATCCCCAGCAATTTTATTGACACTCGGGGTCACGGAACCGGGTGAGGACACCGCAGTGTCCCAGGAGAAGCACTGCAGCCCGGCGATGAGTAATCCACGAGCCCGTGGGCACGTCACATTAAACAGAGAAGAAACTGTTAATCTCCAAGTATATAAAATATATGGGAGGTCAGCAACATGTCCTGATTTCAAACGTATCTTCGTCCAAATACACACACATTTAAGCATTTTTTTTAACAAAAAAAAGTAGTTTTATGAAATAAAATGAATGCAATGAAGTATATTAGTTGTTTCATAGGTAAAGATAAAAAACAGGTGAGAAATCGTTCTGGACAGTGGAAAAGCTTTTCGGCAAGCTGATATTGTCACTGAGAAAAGTCAATACTAATGTTTGCGATGGATAAATATTTACAGGGTTGAAAGAATAAGTTGTTTCTTGATGAATAATTAATAGAGGAAAGTGATGAATAATATATAATAAAAGTGCCCCCTTTGGGGAAGTTCAACTCATTGTTTCTGATGTTGTTGGCTGGCATTAGTAATATTTCGACTTGCATCATGTAAGTGCAATTAGGATCAACACATTAGCACTTTGGTGTGCAAGAGTCACATCACGAGGGCTGGTGTAAGACTCATTACATTTTAATGCATCATGCCTTAGCAGAAGTGGTCACAAATGATTTATAAGGCTTATGTAATGTGTTTGGTGGGAATAGCTCGCATTTAAAGAATGCTCCCTAGTGACAGAGTACTTGTCCTTAGGCTTTCCCCTTTCTTCCCTCAACAAGAGCCAACTACACTAAGTTCTCAGAGCCATGTAATAGAGCCAAAATCATTGACTCAAACCACAGAAAATCATCACACTGACTAAAAGAAGCTTTTTTAACTACTGCTTTTATTGCTGAATTTCCTGGCATAAGTGACTAAATGTGGATATAAAATGTAGTGCAGTTATCTCAGAGCTAAAAATAAGGCTATGATCTCATCCAGCAAGAGTGTGTTACCATTTAACAACTCGGGAATGTGCTTCCATGGCCTTATCTTCTCTTTATACATTGCTGCTACTTTTATGGATGCAAATAATATTCATATATTGATGTCTGAATATGGTTTATATGGATGGAGTGCTGTGTAGGAAGGAGATACTGTAGTTTTATGAGATGCAGGAAGCAGTCACCGGGAGCTAAATTTCCTCTCTGACATAGGAAATATGATAGTTGGAGGGTCCAGGCAAAGATATATTTATTTAAAGGGAACCAACCATCAGGAGTTTCACATATAAAGTAAAGGCAGTGCTATACTGGTGCTAGGACGCTGAATATAATCATAGCTTCAGTTTAGAGATTGGATGTTTGATTGCAGAATTTGAATAGGGAAAAAGTGGGTGATTTATTTTTTATGGCTTTTAATTTTACATACTTTTTATGTAACAGTTGTAACATTTTTAAATGTTTCTTAACCTGTGGTCATTTGATCACTTTTACTATATACTGCAGTACTACCTTGCCAGGTTTCACAAGTAGCACTCCTGTGACATCATCATTCTGGACTTTTGGGTTCTTGGGTATTCAGTGAGTTTTTTGCTCAGTTATCAGGTGCCTTGGCGTCTACCTCACCAACCTGTTCTTTCAGCTGCCAATCATCCCAGCAAATTCCTGTTTATTTTTTTTTAATCTGCATTTCCTATCTTTCTCAGAACTGCAGCTAACCCATCTGCTGTAAGCATAATGAACTATTCTCTGGAACTGTTCACACTACAAGCATTAATGCCGCAGAATATATCTTCTCTACAAATAAGCATGCCTATCCATCATTGATGCTAGCTGCGATCAATCTAGTTGCTGATCAACCCTTTTTCTTTTATCAGCCTAAGAAAGTCTTTCCTGGAGCTGTTAAAACTACAAATTCAGCTGGAAGTCCTGGACTATTAGGCCCTGTGCACTCGGGAGAAAATACCTGCAGATTTCGCTGCGGAAAACCTGCAGATTGTCTAGATTTTCCAGATAAATCCGCAGGTTTGCGCAAGTACAGACAGTCCCCATGTTATCCTATGGGATTTGGGGAGTGCTGTTTCAATGCTGCGGATTTTGCACCTGTGGAAAATGCCGTAGATTTCCTGCAGCTGCACATAACTGCGTGTTAATTATTCCTGCGGATTGTTCTGCGGATTTCCTGCCTTTCTACTATGGAGATACAGAGGGGGAAATTTGCAGGAATAACGCTCGACTTCTGCACGTTTTCCGCAGGTTTTCTGCACCAATTCCACTTGAAATCCGCAGCACTGGATAGCTGCGAATTCCGGAGAGCTGCTGCGTGAACCTGTGTGTGGAATTACCTGCAGAAAATTTCGCAGGTATTTTTTCCCGTGGGCACATGGCCTTAGAGATGATGGATCTTTTGAAATTCAAATTTGATGACTTCACCAAATTTTTCTAAAGAAAATATAATTTGTGTGGAATAAATTTGTTCAAATCTCAATACTGGAAAGCTTGTAATTGCTTGGATAATACATGTGAGGAAGAAGAGAAACAGGGAGAGTAAAGCCCGCTGACCATAAGAGCTTACACTTTAGAGGCGAAAAAGAGAGAGAGAACCCCGTAATCCACAAGAGCTTCAACTCATTTTGCAGGAGACTCCTCCACTCAACCACCGCTGCACACTGAGGAAGGTCTGTTACGGACTGAAACGTTGGTGCTGGTTATTCTCTAGGAATAAAATCACTTCCTTTGCATAAAGATTTGCGTGACAAGTTTTCTTTATAATTGTGATGTTCACCCTGACCCTTTGGCTTAGTGAATTCACCTCATCAATTCACCTGACCGACTAGAAGAAGACATATAGAGATCAGGACATTATGAAGAATTCTAGAGAAATTTAGACGTTATGAAGCAGCCCCATTTTTCCAATTTGGGACGGGTCACTGAACATACCAATTACTTAAAAATACTATAACTTACCAAGTAATTCTGAGATTGCTTTTTTGTGACACATTGTACATTGCTAATAGTATATTTAGGTTGATATTTATTGAAATAATAAAAAAGCTTCAAATTTACACAAAAAATGGAATAATTTGCAGTTTATAAGATTCTAATATTCTACCTTTAAAACAGATATCAAAGATATCAAACAAAATAGTTAATAATTGACATTTCCCATATGTGTAGTTTATATTGTCATCATTTTTATGCAGTACAGACCAAAAGTTTGGACACACCTTCTCATTCAAAGAGTTTTCTTTACTTTCATGACTCTGAAAATTGTAGATTCACATTGAAGGGACCAAAACTATGAATTAACACATGTGGACTGAAATACTTAACAAAAAGGTGTGAAACAACTGAAAATGTGTCTTATATTCTGGGGTTCTTCAAAGTAGCCACCTTTTCCTTTCATTACTGCTTTGCACACTCTTGGCATTCCCTTGATGAGCTTCAAGAGGTAGTCACCGGAAATGGTTTTCACTTCACAGGTGTGCCCTGTCAGATTTAATAAGTGGGATTTCTTGCCTTATAAATGGGGTTGAGACCATCAGTTGTGTTGTGCAGAACTCTGGTGGATATACAGCTGATAGTCCTACTAAATAGACTGTTAGAATTTGTATTATGGCAAGAAAAAAAGCAGCTAAGTAAAGAAAAACGAGTGGCCATCATTACTTTAAGAAATGAAGTCAGAAAAATTGGGAAAACTTTGAAAATGTCTCCAAGTGCAGTGGCAAAAACCATCAAACGCTACAAAGAAATTGGCTCACATGAGGACCGCTGCAGGAAAGGAAGACCAAGAGTCACCTCTGCTACGGAGGATAAGTTTATCTGAGTCACCAGCCTCAGAAATCGCAGGTTAACAGCAGCTCAGATTAGAGACTAGGTCAATGCCACACAGAGTTCTAGCAGAAGACACATCTCTAGAACAACTGTTAAGAGGAGACTTTGTGCAGCAGGCCTTCATGGTAAAATAACTGTTAGGAAACCACTTCTAAAGACAGGCAACAAGCAGAAGAGACTTATTTGGGCTAAAGAACACAAGGAATGGACACTAGATAAGTGGAAATCTGTGCTTTGGTCTGATGAGTCCAAATTTGAGATCTTTGGATCCAACGTCCGTGTCTTTGTGCGACCCAGAAAAGGCGAACGGATGGACTCTTCATGCCTGGTTCCCACCGTGAAGCATGGAGGAGGAGGTGTGATGGTGTGGGGGTGCTTTGCTGGTGACACTGTTGGGGATTTATTCAAAATTGAAGGCATACTTAAACAGCATGGCCACCACAGCATCTTGCAGTGGCATGCTATTCCATCCAGTTTGCATTTAGTTGGACCATCATTTATTTTTCAACAGGACAATGACCCCAAACACACCTCCAGGCTGTGTAAGGGCTATTTTACTAAGAAGGAAAGTGATGTAGTGCTACGCCAGATGACCTGGCCTCCACAGTCACCAGACCTTAACCCAATCGAGATGGTTTGGGGTAAGCTGGACCGCAGAGTGAAGGCAAAAGGGCCAACAAGTGCTAAGCATCTCTGGGAACTCCTTCAAGACTGTTGGAAGACCATTTCCAGTGACTACCTTTTGAAGCTCATCAAGAGAATGCCAAGAGTGTGCAAAGCAGTAATCAAAGCAAAAGGTGGCTACTTTGAAGAACCTAGATTATAAGACATATTTTCAGTTGTTTCACACTTTTTTGTTAAGTATTTCATTCCACATGTGTTAATTCATAGTTTTGATGCCTTCAATGTGAATTTATTATTTATAAAAGAGTCATGAAAATAAAAAAAACCTTTGAATGAGGTGTGTCCAAACTTTTGGTCTGTACTGTATGTCCTTAATTATTTTGGGATATTAGACAACTTTAAAGTTGAGCAGCAATTTTTCACATTTTTGAGAAATTTTCAGAAACCTATTTTTTGGGGGACCAATGCTTTTCTTAATTGCTTTATAGGAGACTATACATTAGAAAACCTCTACAAATCTCCCAATTTTTAAAGATTGTACCCCTTTATGTAATCACAATATATTTTGATCAGTTTCTTAATGCTTTAGGTGCGTAAAGGGAATCTGCCACCAGATTTTTGGTCCCCCATCTAAGAGCAGCATAATCTAGAGACAGAGACAGGGGAAATGCAGAGTGATCATGTAAATGCCCCATTAAGTATGACCTGCCTAACTCAGGAAGAAGTGCAGAACCGACTTAGCAACATTAAAATTGACAAATCACCAGGCCCTGACGGCATTCACCCTCGGGTATTAAGGGAGTTAAGTAATGTGCTAGACAGGCCTCTATTCCTTATATTTAAAGACTATACAAACTGGGTCTGTTCCACTGGATTGGCGACAAGCAAATGTGGTACCAATATTCAAAAAGGGATCTAAAAGGGAACCTGGAAACTATAGGTCGGTAACCTTAACATCCGTTGTGGGTAAAATGTTTGAAGGGTTTTAAGGGATGCTATTATGGAATGTCTTAATGTTAATAAATGTTTAACTCCATATCAGCATGGATTTATGATGGATCGCTCCTGTCAAACTAACCTGATCAGCTTCTATGAAGATGTAAGCTCTCACATGGACCGAGGAGAATCATTGGATGTCATTTATCTTGACTTTAGTAAAGCATTTGACACTGTCTCACATAAAAGATTGATAAGTAAAATGAGAAAGCTTGGGCTCGGGGAAAATGTGTGTAGATGGGTAGGTAGCTGGCTTAGTGATAGAAAACAAAGAGTGGTTATTAATGGTGCATTCTCAGATTGGGCCAGGGTTACTAGTGGGGTTCCACAGGGGTCTGTACTGGGACCTCTACTTTTTAATATATTTATTAATGATCTGCTGGATGGCTTACAGAGTAAAATATCAGTATTTGCAGATGATACAAAACTATGTAAGGTAGTTAACACAAAGGAGGACAGCTTGCAACTACAGATGGATTTGAGTTGGAGAATTGGGCTGAAAAATGGAAAATGAGGTTTAACACTGATAAATGTAAGGTTATGCACATGGGAAGGAGAAACAAATGCTACGATTACTTACTAAATGGGAAACTGCTGGGGAAATCAGACATGGAAAAAGACTTAGGCATCTTAGTCAATAAGAAGCTAAATTGGAGTGCCCAGTGTCAGGCAGCTGCCACCAAAGCAAGTAGGGTGATGGGATACATTAGAAGAGGTCTGGGGGCACGAGATGAAAACATCATTCTCCCTCTGTACAAATCACTCGTCAGACCACACTTGGAGTATTGTGTGCAATCTTAGGCGCCAGTGCTCAAGAAAGACATTATTGAACTTGAAAGGGTGCAGAGGCGGGCAACTAAAATAATAAGTGGAGTGGGTGCATTACAATACCCAGAAAGGTTATCAAAATTAGGTCTATTTACTCTAGAAAAGAGAAGACTGAGGGGAGACCTAATAAATATGTACAAGTATATCAGAGGGCCATATAGAGATCTCTCCTATGATCTGTTTCTACCAAGGACTGTGACAAGAACAAGGGGGCATTCTCTTCGATTGGAGGAAAGAAAATTCCTACATCAGCATAGAAGAGGGTTCTTCACAGTAAGAGCAGTGAGGCTCTGGAACTCTCTTCCTGAGGAAGTGGTGATGGCCAACTCACTGAATGAATTTAAGAGAGGAATGGATGCTTTTCTTGAAAGCAACAGTATAGAAGGTTATAAATAGCATAATATTACAGGTAGATAGTTGACCCAGATTAGGAGTCGGGAAAGAATATTTTTCCCTATGAAGAAAATTGGCTTCTACTCTGTGGGTTTTACCTTCCCCTGGTTCAACACTGCAGAACAGCTGCACTAAAAATAGGCTGAACTAGATGGACATAATGCCTTCCTTCCGCCTTACAAACTATGTTACTATGTTACAAACTATGTTACAGACCCTGATTCCAGCGATGTGTCACTTACTGAGCTGTTTTCTGTCATTTTGATAAAATCACTGTTTTCTCTACTGCAGATCTAGCAGTTATACAGAGCTCATGAATATGCTGGACTACCTGGCAGCACGCCAAGTAGTCTTCTAATGATAATCTACTGATTAAAGAGGCATTTTATCAAAATTACTCTAAGCAGCCCAGTAAGTGACACATCGCTGAATCAGGGTCTCTGCCTTTACATTATGCTGCTCTGAGATTAAGTGGCAAAAACCTGGTGACAGATTCCTTTAATGGTAATTAATACAAAGTGCATGTGAAATGTTAACTTTTTTATTGCAGATATTTAATTTTAATCCATTTTTATGCAGCAGGTTAAAGTATGAGAAAAAAGTCAAGTTTGGAACATTTTGAGCTTATAACTTTTAAATAGATTTTGATATAAATGGGCTATAAAATGAAAAATGTTGTTTTATCAATTTATTTATTTTTCCAAAGGGTAATAGAAGAATGAGCATTCTTCACTAGGTTGTTCACTACTACTTAGGTGCATGGCTGGGTACAGTAGGGCAGGAGCACCCTGTGGCTTTTAAATAATCCACGAGATCAGAAGAAGCGGCACAACCCATGATGTAACCAGAAAATCTTGTTTTATTTCAAAGTGTGCATTAAAAATGTGGGAGAGGAGCCGGGTGCAGGCCCTCTGTGGACGACGGCCATTTTGGGCCTGCTTCTGTAGGTCCATGAAGGCAGAAAGAAACCAACTCCCCGTATAGAGGGGCACCCGGTCCACGTCACCGCCAATAAAAACAAAGCAAAGTGCAATCAAAAGAAACACAACAGGTAAAATACCAAAAATACATTCTTATATATACATATTTAGCAATATTAAAGACACAGAAAAACCTTATAAACCGTTTTATGAAAAGACGGACAAATCGTTCCTATCATTAAGTCCGAGATCTCCTTGTGCCCTATATTTAATGATCAATCTAGCCTCAACCTGCAAAATAATTTTATTGAAAGTGCCACCCTGGGGTGGAAATGCAGCACCCTGGGGTATGCTACCCCAGTGGTCTGCAGGATCCTAAGGCTTTCTGGAAAACCCTCTGCCGACAACCTACACCTCACACACAGGTAGGGGCACATTCCCTGAGAACTGGGCGCAGCATGTAGAGGGTTAACAATGAGCAAATGTGAGACCCAATCCCTTAGCTGTTAGCCTAGGGAAAGGGCGTGGCTAGTGGGAAGCGACTGGGGTTGCTAGGCAGAGTATGCAGGGAGTAAAAACGACAGTTGAAGGAATGACAGTTAAAAGGAGTCAGTAAGTGAGAAGGGTGTGAGGATTGGGAGGAGACCCCAAAGAGCGGCTAGGAGGTAGTAGCCTGAGGATAGAAAGAAGATCCCAGGTACTATGCACGATGGGGTACTGGACCCCAGAGTAGACGACAGCTCTAGGCGGTCTGCTGATCCAGCCGTGTGTGGTGACTTCCAGGGTACAACACCACCCATAGGCTCAGGGACACAGCCTCATGTATAGGACCCAGGAGAGGGCACCGAGAAGTAGCCTACCCCACAAGGGACCGCGAGGCCTGTCATACTGGGCTGGAAAGACAAAGGAGCGGACCGCCGCAGGTCACCAACAGCTTCAGGCAAAGGGATCATTAGATCTGCATATGCACAGAGGGCTCAACTGGGTCTCAAGTCAGCACTGGGACAAAGGAAAGTCGGTTGACCAGCCATACCAAACTGCACTTGCAAAATCCAGTGAGTAAATACCAGTTAATCTGCAAGTACTGTGTCGTGTCTATTACTGGCGCACCGCAAGGTGCAGAACACCTACATGGGACTTAAACCCCTACTGGCAGAGAGTGCGAACACACTTGCTGCTATACCATCTGTTCCTAAAACCACAGCAGCGGCAGGACATCTTATTACCGCAAACCGCCAGTGGTTTCACGAGTGACATACAAAATAACCCTGATACCGAGCCCCATGGAACCGGGCACAGCCACCTGTGACGGTGATCCCCGTTATCCACTGCCCGGCACTGAGTATCACAAGGGCCTGGGGTGTGGCAGCGCTCTCCAGAAAGTTAACCCTTTCCAGACCCGCAAAATGCAGGGAGTCCGGGTTCCCATCATGGCTTTCTCGAACGTGATTAATTAGATGAGGGGAGCCTTTACCAGAGGAAATGGAGTTATAGTGTTCGTTGAAACAGATATCTAGTGGTTTTAATCGTTTTTCCGATATAGAACCTACCATACGGGCATAAAATGATGTAACCTACAAACTTCGTCTTGCATGAAATTATTTTTTTAAATGAATGGGAAAAAGAACCAATCTGTATGGGATTAATGACCAAATGTAAGTGACAGGATCGGCAATTACCACAGCGAAAGTTACCCACTGGGCATGCTTTATCAAGCCATGTAATAGGGCGTTTGTCTGTTTTTAACTAAAAGGTCCTTTAGATTATTACATCTCCGGTATGTAATTAAGGGTTTAGACTGCATGATTCCATTGAAATCCATATGATTCTCCAAGATATGCCAATTACTGTACAAAGCACATTTTATGATCAAGAGGCCCAAACTTGAAATTGAATATAAACCTGCGTGGAAGTTTTTTGTCTACCTTGTTTTTAGAAGAAATATTAGTGGTACACAGTGACCTTGCTTTAGCTTTTTCGAGAGATTCTTCTAAGAGCGCCAGGGTAACCTCTCTCTTTTAGATGTGTTTTTAAATCCGCTGCCTGTTGCAAAAATATTTTCTCATTATTATTGATCCTTTTCAGCCTTAAAAACTGATTAAAGCTGTTCAAAGCGGTTTTTGTGTGTTTAGGATGCACACTGTTAAGCTGGGTTCACACATAGCGATAGCGACAACGACATCGCTGTTACGTCACCATTTTCTGTGACGTAACAGCGACCTTGTAAGTCGCTGTTATGATCGCTGCTTAGCTGTCAAACACAGCGACGCAGCAGCGATCATAACATCGCTACATGTGCAGAGAGCAGGGAGCCGCGCACACTGCTTAGCGCTGGCTCCTTGCTCTCCTAGCTACAGTACACATCAGGTTAATTAACCCGATGTGTACTGCAGCTACATGTCACAGTGCAGAGAGCAGGGAGCCGCGCACACTGCTTAGCGCTGGCTCCTTGCTCTCCTAGCTACAGTACACATAGGGTTAATTACCCGATGCGTACTGCAGCTACATGTGGAGAGAGCAGGAGCCGGCACTAGCAGCAAGAGCGGCGGAGGCTGGTAACGAAGGTAAATATCGGGTAACCAGGGAAAGGTCTTCCCTTGGTTACCCGATGTTTACAGTGGTTACAGCTTTCCGCAGCTGCCAGACACTGGCTCCTGCTCCCTGCTCGCTTCATTTCGTCGCTCTCTCACTGTCACACACAGCGATGTGTGCTTCACAGCGGGAGAGCGACGACGAAAAAATGAAGCAGGACATTCAGCAACGAGCAACGACCTCACAGCAGGGGCCAGCTCGTTGCTGGATGTCACACACAGCGACAGCGACGGGACGTCGCTGCAACGTCACAGAAAATGGTGACGTAGCAGCGACGTCGTTGTCGTCGTCGCTGTGTGTGACACCACCTTTAAAGTGTAGCAAGGAGTTAGAAGCAGTAGGTTTCCTATACACTTGTGTAAAAAATTCTCCTTCTCTGACATTGATTCTAATATCCAAACAATTCAAAGAGCTCCCCCCAAAAAGGGCATGGACGACATATTCATCGTGTTGGATGTGTTATGGTGTTGGACAAACTCAGAAAAAAGCTCTGCTGAGCCATTCCACACAATGAAAATGTCGTCCACGTATCTAGCATAATGTTTGATGTTTTTTACAAAGGGGTTCTGTAACGAAAAAATATAATGGCTTTAAAAAATACCGAGAAAAATGTTAGCTAATGCGCATGCGACAGGAGTATCCATAGCGGTTCTGCAGCACTGTTTGTATCACCTATCCATAAACATAAAGGTATTCTTTGTTAAGATAAATTCTAATGCTTCACCCACAAAATCACAGAAGCCTGTATGTTTTCCACAATTCTCAAGAACCTCCTTAACCGCCTCTATACCCTGTATTTGGGGAATGCGGGTATAGAGGCTCTCTGCATCAATTGAGGTCAGATTGAACCTTCCTGCCAGTTTATATCGCCCAATAATTTGATGAATTCTCCACTATCTTTGATGTAAGAGGGTATGTTAGCCAAGATATGGCGTAAAAGCCAATCCACATAGGGAGACAAAGGCTCTGCAAGAGAGCCTATGCCTGACACTTATGGGATGGTCAGGGGGGCCATCCTCTAGCTTTTGGCATGCCAATTTTGTTGGAATGCTATTCAGGTGTCATATTGCATTTCCAGAGCTCATGATTTACCTCCACTGTAGGACCTCCCCCCCAGAAGTTACTCCATTCTGGAAACTACACCTATATAGGAAATCATCTAAGGTTCTAGTTCACATTGTACCCCACAAGCATTTCACAGATTTTTATGCAACTGAGCTGATAAAATAAAAATAAAACACCCTTGTGACAATTTGGGAAATTTAGCAAACATTTTTCATTTGTATAAGAGCTAGTAAAAAAATGGATACACTTTTTCTCCTAAGCATGGCAATAACCTACATATGCTAGTACATTACTTTGTGGGCATATGGCAGGGCTCAGATGAAAAGGAGCACCAATTGGCTTTTGGGGCACACAAGTTTATGCCAAATTTGACTTCAGCCTAAACATTAAAGGAGTTGTTCCATGAGCAAAGTACAATTTAATAAAAAGTTCCTGAAATAATGATAATAAAAAAATGTTCCTGTGCTGAGATAATGTTATATACAGTTGTGCCCCTGCTATGTACTGTGTAATGGCCGTGTCTGACCATACAGGAACATGGGCTGTATCATCATCATAGGACATCATACCACAGCTCCTGGTCAGGGGAGGAAGCAAAAGAATATAAAGACATTACAGTACGGCATTGCAGTTGATTCCTTCTGTGAGTTAAAACATTTTCCTGCCTGTTTTATCATAGGATTGAGTGTTTCTACCTCGTCTTCAGCCTTTTGAGCATCATCATAAATCCAGTCTATTATTTTTTCAAGATCAATAGATTAAAAGGTACTTTGTTCATGGGATAACCCCTGTAGGGCAGAGTAACATGTAACAAGTTATTTGTTCCTCAATAATTTGAATTATGTCTGTTGTCTAAATAATTATTTTTATCTTGCTAATGAAGCCTCGGTTCACATTGTCATTGCCTGTGTTTTATTTATGTTTTTATGCACAGTCATTTTTTCTCGTCTGCAGAACTAATTTTACATTTCTAATAACATCAATGTCTGAAATTAGCTAAGAGTTTCCTTTAGTAAAATGAAATCATCGCAGGTGAAATGAAAAAATATAATGAAGTGTCAGAGGCTATATTTGTTCATTAAAGTTCCATTTCACCTTTTATGCAGAGAGGCTATTAATCATTATGTGTTGATCCATACTCTACGCTACAAGTTATTCTAAAACTGCATACAAAAATGTACAATGTTTTATGAAGTATCAGCTAATTTCAAATTGGTTTCCTTTAAGGATAGTATATGTTTTTCAGAAATAGCGCCATCCTTGACTGTAGATTGTGTTTGGTTTTGCAGGTCTTCCCACTTTACAGGAATAGAAGAAACATCCCATTGACAAGACTGTATCCTTTACATTTATAAGGCACTAACCTTTACAGATCATTAGTTAGACGTGGTTCAATCTGTGGCCACTACCTGATAATACAACACAATATCCTTGTCACAGGGTGTGACGAGGTAACTTGGATCAGGGGCACCTACACTGGACTAGGGTGGCCCTAGTAGTCCCTGTTCCCAAAGATACGTCTAAGGGTAATGATGTTTGGGCCACCTTCGTAACCATAGCTCTTGAATAGCCCTGGTCTTTATCCCCTCTCCCCCACCCCTGGGGAGGGCCAAAACAGGAGTGGTTTACCCTATACAAATAGACGGACAGGGAAAAGCCAAACCTCCACCTCACTGAAAACATATACAGAGGTTAGACAATATGTGCTTAGGAGGATATAAACAATGAGGATATTCCCACAACACAAAAAATAATGCACAGGAGATCACCAGAACAAGATCACCACAGCACAAGGACCGGTATTGTAAATGAAGCAATAATCGTCGTGGGGGAACAGACTCTACCATCTTTTAAAGGGTGGAGGCAGCTGTGATAGGCCTCCAGTAACCTGTTACCCTAGCAGTAATCCATAGTCTAGTAGAAATTACCTCCTGCCAAATTGATCACTGATAAACACACAAATGATCAATACCCAAATCTGACTGTGCAACTCAAAAGCACCAGGGAAACCATACTGTGACGTGTCAGACTCTGTAGTGTGAACACGGTCAGAAGTGGCCATAACACCTGGTGAGTTTAGAGCTGAACATCGTGTGACAATCCTACTACCATACTGACATACATACTGAACCATGAATTACATAATTATCACATTCAGTTACAGTAAATGTGACTGAGCAAACCAGGCACATCCATTGGCAAAAGTGAAGATCTGTGCCTAGTAAGTAATAAATGACACGTAGCAATCGCTGAGCTAGGCAGCCCCTTCAAGAAGGTCTTTGGCAGAGGAACGGAGAATTAGACCCCACCAATCCAATATTGATGTCCTATTGACAGTCTATCAATTTAAACGAATCAGAAATTAATAGAAATTAGAAAGCTTATAATAGTTTTATATACAGCCATAGCCAAACGTGTTGACACCTTTGAAATTGTTCCAGAAACTAAAGCATTTCTATCAGAATATTATTGCAATTACACTTGTTTTATTATATACGTTTATTTCCTTTGTGCGTATTGAAGCAAAAAAAAAAATAATGAGAAAAATGGGGAAATTGAACATAATTTCACACAATACTCCAAAAATAGGCAAAACAAAATTGTTGGCACTTTTCCAAAATTGCAAAATTCTGTGTAAACATCTTTGTTTCAAGCATGTGATGATCATTCAAGTTCACCTGTGGCAAGTAACAGATGTGGTCAGTATGAAAATCACACCTGAAACCAGATAAGGCGAGAAGTTGAATCTTTGCATAGTGTGTTTGTGTGTGCCACACTAAACATGGAGAACAGAAAGAAGAGAACTGTCTGAGGACTTGAGAACAAAAACTGTTGAAAAATATCAACAATTTCAAAGTTACAAGTTCTATCTACAGAGATCTTGATGTTCCATTGTCCACAGTGTGCAACATTATCAAGACGCTTACCACTCATAGCACTGTAGCTAATCTCCCTGGATGTGGGCGATAGAGAAAAAAATTATGAAAAGTTGCAACCTGGATGGTGGATAATAAGCCTCAATCAAGTTCCAAAGAAATTCAAGCTGTCCTGCAGGCTCAGGGTGTATCAGTGTCAGTGCAAACTATAAGTCCACATTTGAATGAAATGAAATGCTATGGCAGGAGACCCAGGAGGACCCTACCACTGACAGAGAGAAATCAAAAAGGTAGACTGAAGTTTGCCAAAATGTACCAGAGTAATCCAAAATCCCTCTGGGAAAGTGACTTGTGGACAGATGAGATCAAGATAGAGCTTTTTGGTAAAGCACATCATTCTACTGTTTACTGAAAAAGGAATGTTGCCTACAAAGAAAAGAACACAGTACCTACAGTCAAATATGGCGAAGGTTCAAAAATGTTTTGGGTTGTTTGCTGCCTCTGGCACTAAGTGGTACTTTACACGTTGCAAATTCGCTAGCATCGGCTAGCAATGCCGAGCGCGATAGTACCCGCCCCCGTCGCACATGCGATATGTGGTGATTACTGCCGTAGCAAACATTATCGCTACGGCAGCGTCTCACGCACATACCTGCTCGGTGACGTTGCTGTGATTGCCGAACTATCCCTCCTTCAAGGGGGAGGTGCGTTCGGCGTCACAGCGACATCACCGTGATGTCACTAATCGGCCGGCAATAGAAGCGGAGGGGCGGAGATGAGCGGGACATAACATCCCGCCCACCTTCTCCCTTCCGCATTGCCGTCGGGACGCAGGTAAGGAGATGTTTGTCGCTCCTGCGGGTTTACACACAGCGTGTGGAGCTGCAGGAACGACAAACAACATCGTACCTGCAGTCGACCCGACATTATGGAAATGAACGACGATACACAGATCACCAATTTTCAATGCTTTTCAATTGTTTATTGTCGCACCTAGGATTTACACGTTGCGATGTCGCTACCGGCGCCGGATGTGCGTCACTAACGACGTGACCCCGACGATATTTCGGAAGCAATGTCGCAACGTGTAAAGCCCCCCTAAGTGTCTTGACTTTGTTCAAGACATCATGAAATCTGAAGGTTACCAAGGGATTTTCTGGTTGCAATGTAGTGCCCAGTGTAAGAAACCTGGGTTTCATGATGGAGGGAAATTTTTGCTATCTTCATGCTGCTATCGATGTCATTGGAAAAAACAGGTTACATAAGTATCATTTAATGCAGTTTATTGTGAATGCTTTTCAAAGTGTTCCACACTTCAGCACAAATCAAGCTGGGTTGCATTCTAGGTTATGGGTTTTTCAGCAGGAGAAAAAAAGGACAAGCTTCAAGCTCACTCTTTGGTATCACATCCCATGAATTCTGGACAAGAAGGAGCACAGTATCCCACTGCCGCTTGGCGTATAAAACACATGTAGAAAAGGACAATTGATCCAGCTTTCAAAAAGAAAACTTGGTAAAATATTAAAATAAAAAAATTGAGCATACACTCTTACAAAAATACATAGTGGGTAATATACAAGTATAAAACCCGATGCGTTTCGAATAACAAACATTCTTAAACTTGGCTTACAGATGAACAAGAGAACCTGAGTGTGTTAAATAACTACAAAATTAATCAAGAATACATCTGTGTAAAATAACACCAACCCAGACAAATGAGGGTTATTACATTATTAACTAAAAAAAAACAAACTTCAAAACAATAATAGAAAATTTAACATGTGATTCTATGGCAAATGGAAGACATAAGTTCAATAATGCAGCATAATCTCATTCCTAAAATTCAATCCTGTGGGAACACGGGTGTTCAATACAAATATCCAAAAGACTTCTCCATTGTGCAGTGTTTGAGTGTGATCTCCACCTCAAGAATGTCAGATTATATATTCTATCGCATTTACTGAAAATTTTTTTGTATTACGATTATGACAATTTATAAAGTGTTTACAAGTATTCCGAATAGAAGTATTCGACATGTTTTGATTAGATGGCTCTATAATATTATAAAAATGTTACCTAACCCTGAATTTGTTTATGGAGCCTATATATTCCAAATTGCATTCCACGCATTTAATTACTGTATTTTTCCTTTTATAAGACGCACCAGAAAATTAAAGAAGGAAAACAAGAAAAAATAATTTTTAATGTTAAAGTTAGGGTCCATCTTATAATCCTAGTGCGTCTTAATCCTAATGCTCACCAGGGGGGAGTGGCGGTGGAGCAGCTCAAGAAGGTCACAAGAGGCAGGGTCAGCAATGCTGCAAGCTCAGTGGAGGGGGTGTTGTGGCTCAGGAGGACTGGCAATACTGCGGGCTCAGGGGTGTCATGGTGGTAGCGGGCGCCATTGATCTGCCGGCGGGCTATGGTTGTGTCATTGTAGTGGAGCGACTCAGGAGGGTCACAGGACAGGGTGTCTCGGCAGCAGGTGCCATTGATCTGACTGCGGTCTCCATTGAATCATTCACAGTTGACGAGATGGACCTAAAAAAAATGGCTGCAGAAGCTGCACATGCGCAGATAGGACTTCGTGGCCATTTTCTTGAAGTCCATTGTGTCAATCTGTGCATGCGCCGCCTCCACAGCCATTTTCTTGAAGTCCATTGTGTCAACGACCGTCAAGTCAATGGACACTACAGTCAGATCCAATGTACCCGCTGCTGAGACACCCCGTCCTGTGACCATCCTATGACCATCCTGAGCTGCTCCACTGCTACTCTGAGCCCTCAGTATCGCTGATCCTGCCTACTGTGACCCCGCTCCACCAACACCGCCCAGTTAAGCCATATCTGGATTGCAAAACGCACCCCCATTTTCTCCACAGATTTGGAGAAAAAAAAGTGCATCTTATAATCCAGAAAATACAGTATATAGACAACATGGTCAGTGTTACTTTTTGCTCTTGTAGTGGTTACTTAACATACACGTATTGTGAGCAAAAGTTCAAGTTTACAGCATTTGTAAAAACCATTTACTGATAACCAGGTTTTTGATTAGCTCAGTATATACCGGGCGTTGTGTATACTGGGAGGAAGCATATTCCCAAGAGTGCAGGCTTTGCGTGACACAATCCTGATGCCTCCATCAAGAATCAAATTTATAGTTGGATTTGACAATGTCAGAAATAGATTTGAAAAGGTTCCTTAAGTAAGTACAAAAGTTGGTTTATTGGGTTCAAGATTATTTTTATGTGTTTAGCATGTTTATTTGAAAATTAATTTTTATCTATTAAAGTAAATCTTTCTTTATGTCTAACAATATTTAGGCAGCTAAAAAGACCAAGAAGAATTGCTTTTCTTTAAACAACAGTGTAAAATATTAGATTCAGTTTGAAAAGAATCTAAACTTTTAGCCCTAATTAATTCGCCTACAGGGATGGATTTAATAGTTTGAAAGGGATGAAAACTGTAGGCATCCAAAACTGTTCTTCCTGAAGAGGGCTTCCTGAAAGTTTTGCTTTCTATTAGTAAGCCGTGATGGCCTGTTAATTCCAGATCTAAAAAAGGTAATAGAATTTTAATGCAATGAATGTGTAAAACAAAGATTGAATTGATTATTATTAAACTATGTTCTAAATTATAAGATTTCACTGTCCATCCCATTCCAAATGACCAATGACCCCAAACATACTTCAAGAAGTCCCCAGAAATGGATGGAAACAAAGCGCTGGAGAGTTCTGAAGTGGCAGCAATGAGTCCGGATCTAAATCCCATTGAACACCTGTGGGGAGATCCTAAAATTGCTGTTGGGAGAAGGCACCTTTCCCCTTTCAAATATGAGAGACCTGGAGCAGTTTGTAAAAGAAGAGTCCAAAATTCCTATTGAGAGGCGTAATAAGCTTGGTGATGGTTAAAAGAAATAATTGATAACAGTTATTTATTCCACAATTTTGTCTGACCCAGTTTTGGACATTTGTGTGACATCATGTCTATTTTTTGCCTTTTTTTCAGTTTTTTTCATGTTATTCCAATACAGACAAAGGAAATAAATATGTGTATAACACAACATGTCTAGTTACAAAAATGTTCTGGAAGAAATGCTTAATTATCTGGAACAATTTCAAGGGTACCAACACTTTTGGAAATGACTGTACATAGAGTATAACATTGTGTAGTTCCTTCATTTCTAATTACCTTTATAATTGCTATTTAGACTATGTTCATACTACAATTTAGTAATCTATTAAAGGTATATTGCAGGTATATTTTCTAACATTTGCTACTGTATATATTATAGAATGGTAAACATCACTCTCAATTAAAAGAAAAACATTCTCTAAGCGGAGCTTTCCATTTCACATTACCAACACATTGTTTGCAGTGTAAACATAACTATTACCATGTAGGCAATGTAATGACACTAAATCGTACTTGTGTTGTCCCTTATTTCACTAATTATTGTCTTTTTCATGAAAAACTTCACAATTTCTTTTAAGTCGTCTGTTGAATCACCTGCTGCAGATTCCATCATAATTGATAGGTAATACAGTACAGCATTTACAGCATGCAGGACTATTCTACCAGAAATACATGTCACTGTAACAGAATCCAGATGGGCACTATTATAAGTCAGTAGGGTTGGGAATGGTTCGGTGTCCATCATGTCACTGATATGGTGCTGCATCCTGGTTTATTTCTAGAACGGAAACCACAGGTGTTAACCGAATGTAGCCCTTTCCCTAACTTCTTCCTTGTAGAAGATAAGTGGAATTACTTCTTTAAGAGGATATCCATTCCCAACTAGACAAGACCTTTAGATAGACGTGCCGATGTTTCTAGAAGACTCTAAATTTTGAACAACGCCTTTGATTTTTTTTAGATTAAAAGAGTTGTACCCAAGTCTTGGAAATGTCAAATGAATCAGTACTCAATCTCTGTTCTAAGCTAGGAAGTGAGCATAAATCACACTCCAATACAGTGCACACACCCCGGCTACACAACACGCTGCCACCACTCATCAAACACACCTAGATTATAATATTGCAATTACTGGTCTGTGAATGGCCCGTGGGCTGATTTAGCGACGAGCACCTTGCATATTAATTAGTTTGTGTCTCAAACCACCCCGCCCCACATAGTAACTAGAGAATATCCTGCCTGGCTGCAATGTACTTCTTTCCTTTTGAAGCTTGGGTCTCTAGGCCAAGGAGTCATGATTGACACATCTCAGTATTCTTCAAGGAAACCTTCTTTGGTTCTGAGTAAGCAGAGGTTATGTCCTTTGTGTAGAGACAGTCAGGAAACTGCAGACTTAACTAATTATTTTTACTGATGTTATAATTTATATTTAGGGTTATATATATTTATAGGGGGGCTCAGGAGCTGAGTTCCCTCCACATGTAGCACAGGCCAGCATCTGTGTCTAATAGCAGCTGGCTGAGCTGAGCTCCAATTACTGCTGTTAACCAATTAAATGCCGTTGACAATCATTGACAGCAACATTTAAACAGCAAGATTGCCATCATCAGCTATCGTTATCCCCATGCAATGTGATTTTGAGGCACCGATGGGTTACCATGGCAGCAAGGGGCCTACTTAAGGTACTTCTGTGAAGCTCAGACATTGGCTGTGCTTCATAGAAGATAGCGTATTTCACTCTATACTGCAATACTCCCGGCTTTTGACTTTTTATTTCATTAGTGGACAATAAGTCAGGGTCATGGGATGTGCACTCTTTATATTTGGACACAGTCATGCGTTTTTCTGAAATTTGTAGTTTGAAATTTTTTATTACTTGCATGTATTTACATATCATTACATCATAAAAATATGTGATAGTTTCTAAGAAAAAATGTGTAGACTAAAGTATTGTCAACTGTAAATTAGCAATGACTTATCTGATAAAATTACCTTAGGGTCCAACCAGGCTCCGGTTTTGGAAGAGTGGCTCAAGGAGATGTCGTATCTTCATAGCATGGAAAGTCTTACTGCTGAGGTAAAAGATTCTGCCGAAAAATTCTTTAAGATTTAGAGTCCTTGGTTCATGTTCTTGGAATCCCCATCTTTCCAGTCTCTTTTATGAGGAATTGAGATCTCTTCTGGATTTATCGCGGTTCCTAGCATCTACCTGCCCTTGTCCTTCCCCATATTCTGCCCCAACCTCTCCTATACCATAACTATCTATTTACCCCCCCCTCCCTCCCCTTATTTTTTTCTCAATCCCTCTCATACCTCTCTCCCCTTCCCTGCTCATTCCTTTTTACTCTTTTTATCTCGATTCCCTAAACTCTTTCTTCTACATTTTCCTCTTACTTTACTTCTTTCCCTCTTGCTTGGTCTGTAAGCTTTTTGACGGGACTAGACAGTCCTCTTTGTTCTGGTTGGTGACCAGATTGTTTTTTCATGATCAGGATCAATCCAATCCAATATAATTGTTCAGTTATTGTACTGTTTTTCATGTTGCTATGACCTTGCAGAGCCCTTTTGTTATTCTTTAGCACTTTATTGGTCATGTGGGCCTGAAATGGGTTTGTAATTTTGTTTTGTTTTTTTTTCTTGTTACAAATTAACAATAAAAAGAGATTAAACATAATATTACTTCAGAATTTATGTGTCAATCAAAAATAAAAAAACAGCCCTGCAAATGAAAGTGCGTCAAGGTCAAAATCCCTAGGTAAGACTTGGTCTGAGTTGTCAAGCCAACTAATGTCTTAAGGGTGCTTTACACGCTGCAACATCACTAGCGATTGCTAGCGAGGTCGCGAGCGATAGCACCTGCCCCCGTCATTTGTGCAACATGTGTTGATCGCTGCCGTAGCAAACAATATCGCTACGGCAGCGTCATACGCACATACCTGTTCAGCGACGTTGCTGTTGCTGTTGAACAATCCCTCCTTCAAGGGGGAGGTGCGTTCGGCATCACAGCGACGTCACAGTGGCGTCACAAGACGGCCGCCCAATAAGAGAGGAGGGGAGGAGATGAGCGGCCAGAACATGCTGCCCACCTCCTTCCTCCTTTCCAATGGACGCAGGTAGGATGATGATGATGATGTTCGTCATTCCTGTGTTGTCACACACAGCGATGTGTGGTGCCGCAGCAACAACGAACAACCTGCGGAATGAAACACCAACGACATTATTATTTGAAGCGACATGTCAACAATCAACGATTTTTGCCGTTTTTGCGATCATTGATCGTCGCTTTTAGCTGTCACACGCTGCGATGTGGCTAACGACACCGGTTGTGCGTCAAAAACACTGTGACCCCGACGATATATCGTTAGCGATGTTGCAGCGTGTAAAGCACCCTTTAGCCAATCTTCACTATTTAGGATTTTTAGTGACTTTTCTGCATTATAACAAAGCACAGATTTTTTATAGCAGTAAGCCATGTGTAAGGCTTACATCAACATACTGTATATCATTGAGTATTTATGGGAGGAAGATGGTAGTGCCAAGCCGTTTTCTTTTTTACCTTTTTCATACTGTGTCAGCCTGCATTAACCTGTCATCAGGGTTATGCATAAAAAACTAAAAATATGATTGCATAGTTATGCTGATTTAATACATACATTCTGCAAACAAATCCATAGTCTGTTTTTTTTTTTTTAAAAAAAAAAAAAATATATATATATATATATATATATATATATATATTATTAGAAGTTTTCGTCTCTGTGCATTAGGGCGGGACTGTAGGGCAGGACTTTTTGGGTAGGATCTTTGGCCCTGCCACAGTCTCTCCAAAGGCTCTGGTATCTTTACCCTCTTGTTTAAATTTTGGACTTGCGCTGTACAATTTGCGGGCGGCGCTTGCGCAGATTGAGCTCATTAAAGTCTTCAGGAAAATAGCGCCGTGTTGATGCATGCATAGATTTATATATTTGCTCATTGATGAGCCAATATATCAATCTGTGCATGCATCACAACTGGCTTCCCTTTACTGAAGACCGCCGGAAGGTTATTCTGTGCATGCGCCGCTATCAGCGCCATTTCATTGAAGCCCATTGCATAATCAATCTGTGCAAGCACCGCTCTAGGCTAGGATGGGGCCAGTGTGAAATTTAAATAAGGAAGAGGATAAAGACACCAGAGGCAATAAAGGGGCCAGCCGTGGCACAGCCGAAGACCCTACCTACAGTCCCACCCTACAGTGGCTCCCTAATCCACGAAGATCAAAACTTCTAATGATGTTGCCACTATCAGAAAACAGAGCAGTGACTGAAACTGCGCCGGATGAACATCTATGACTGAAAGCCTGAGGCTGCCAAGAGGAATACAGTTAATTCCTCCAAGTAGCCAGGCTTTCAGTGCAGGTGCTAGGCAGATTTAGATCACTATTAAACTGCAGATTAACCCCATATCTGCCGCTTAGTATTTTTTTTCACATGACAGGATCCCAATTAACATGCAATGTTTCATCTGGTACAGAATGTAAATTTGCAATCCCTTTTAAAACCTTTGAACAGTTTTTAATTGTTCTGTTGTTTAAACTTTCTATATATTTGCATTCTCCTGCTAGATCTTATGGATCTTATGAAGAAATCTACATGTCTAGGTGGTAAGAGCCAGCCATAGTATGTGTTTTGCATGTGCCCTCTTAATTAGGATGAGTTGAAAGTGGGTGTATTATGCCCGTATGCTCTTTGTTACGGTCACCAAGGAGCGGCGAGCGTCCGGAGGTGGACTCACTGGACCGTGCTCCGGACTCCCCTGAGAAGGCGACCAGCAGCGAACCCCTTATACAGGGACTGTGCGGTGCTTCCCCAGAAGGCCTAAAAACATGGCAGCCAGGAACCGGTGGTAGGAGTCTCTGTACGGCAAGGCGTAGCTCGGGTACGACGTCCGCAGCAGGCAGAACACGGGTGTGGCACCGGAGATGTTCACAGCAGGTGGCACGGAAACGTTCACTGCGGGTATGGCCAGTGACGTCCACTGCGGGTATGGCCGGTGACGTCCACTGCGGGTATGGCCGGTGACGTCCACTGTGGGTATGGTTGCTGACGTCCACTGCGGGTATGGCCGGTGACGTCCACTCCGGGTATGGCCGGAAGGTACAGATGGCACTACGGTGAGATAGAGTATTAGTAACAAGCAGGTGACACACGGATAACAGTAGTACAAAGGGGCCTGAACACTAGCAGAGCTCAAGTAGGAGCGTTGCTCAGGTGCCTGCTGCCAGGGGAGGAGAACCTAAATAGTTTTTAGGTAACAGGTGGTCTCTGAGGTCATTTCCAGAAAATGAGGCACTACTGCTTTAAGAAAGGGGGTGTGGCCTTGCGCGCAGCCTAGAGTTGCTCACTGCAGAATTGTGTGTGGACGGGATACAGAAAGAGACTGCAGCAGCTCCAGGAACAGGACGCCTGACCCAGGAGTGAGCAGAGCCTGCAGAGCCATGGGACTGGTAAGAGGAAGCACGTTGCTGCCGGGGACTGGGACCGGGAGTGTACGTGGGGGCCATGCTGGGGCTAGGCAGATGTGAGGGAGAGCGCCCCCCTCGGGATCTGGCGGGACCAGGCGCTACACTCTTGCCCTGAAGACACCGACTGCATTGTATTATAGCAATGTGAACTGTGTAAGGTGTCTTTGTATATAATGTGTTTTTGCATAGAGTATAAATGTGGCCATCTATTGGTCGGTTCCAGGTAATACTCATGGAGGTAAATATTACAATCTGCCTAGCAACAGGAATACTGTACGAAAAGGAAATAGTTAAGCTCTGAAAATGGCCCAAAAATGGAGGAGCTAGTCACAGGACACAGGCTGACTCCATTTTACATAGTTAGATAGGGACGTATTAGTGATTAGATCAGATTTGCAAGTTATTATTATTATTATTATAACACCATTTATTCCATGGTGCTTTACAAGTGAAAAGAGTATACATAAAAAACAAGTACAACAATCATGAATATTGCAAAAACAGACTGGTACAGGAAGAGAGAGGACCCTGCCTGTGAGGGCTCACAGTCTACAAGGACTACCTTGGACTGCAGTTAATGGGTGCAAGTTATTCCCAAAAGAAGTCTACAGGCAGTGAGACAGTGTGAACCCTAGAGGAGTGGCCAGACTCAAGTACGGGTGGCGCCTCAAGCTGGATCGTGAGACCTTTACTACAAAAGGTCTACTGGTGGATGCTTAGCATAGCCCTGTGCGAACAGACCGTCATGGTAACGGATGTTAGACGAGCTGAATAGTCTGTGCACTCCAGTCGAAGGTCATATATGAAACCCAGTAGGTGGGATGCTGACCTTGAGTGACGAGAACTTAATGACTCTGACATGTGGGACTATGATGCCAGGCTGGGTGGAGGAGTATGAATCTTTAATATCTGAAAGGCAATGGCCATAGAGAACAGAGGAGAAGGGCATGTGTCATGTTAAAATAATGGCCCATCTCTGTAGCCCATCATGCAATTCGGAACCTTCGGAGCTATCAGTGTCGCGGGCGGGGAGGACGCCGTCGCTGCTGCGCTCTCGCTAACGCTCGGCTCCGGCGCTGCTGTGGCTGCTGCTCGGTGGCTCGAGCGGTGGGCCAGATCCGGGGACTCGAGCGGCGCTCCTCGCCCGTGAGTGAAAGGGGTGGTTGGTTTGGGGGATTTAGTCCGTGACGCCACCCACAGGTCGTGGTGAAGATGGGCACCACCGCTGCTGGTGACGGGGATCCTGGGAGCGATTGTAGGGAGCAGCTGGGATGTTGTTTTCCCCTTCCGTGGGTAGGGGTCGGCGGTCCCGGGGCCCGATGATGTGACGGGGAGGCAGGGTTGGCGAGGTGCAGGGTTGCAGGGACAGAGCGGCGCGGTGCCGGATGGCACGGGTGTACTCACTCAGCAAGAAAGGTACAAAGTCCTCGGTAAACCAAACGGCTGGATGGACGGGTCCCGCAGCCAGCTGCAGTGTTTCTCCCCGAACAGGTGATGGCGGCTGTCTTTCCCTGCACCTTGATGTACTCCTTTGACTACTATGGATCCCCAACGGTAGTCCGCTCCCCGGTGTATGGGTACCGGAGGAGCCCGTTTGCCCGCAGGCGCTGGCCCTTGGGTCTCTAGCCTTAGGTGGTAGCTGTATACCCTCACGGTGTGGGCGGTTGCCTTCAATCGGGACTTTTGCTGTTAAGAAACCCCTGGGGTTCCAGTCACATTCGGATTTGACTATTGTCGGTGGCTCCAAGCCTGGTCGGGGTCCGATGGCCCTGCCTGTGTGTGCTGGCTTCACTTCGCTCCCCGGTCAGTACCGGCGGGCCGTCGCCCGACCCCGGTCCTACAGTTCCGCGTTGCTCCACCACTCCTGCAGACAGCCACCACCGTCTGCCAACCTTGCTGTCAGTGCCTGGGCCACAAACCCAGACACCCAAGTGTTTACTCCTCTCACTTCCACCTCCTGGACTCAACTGTCACTTTTCCCGCCTCCAGGCCTGTGAACTCCTCGGTGGGTGGGGCCAACTGCCTGGCTCCGCCCCACCTGATGTGGACATCAGACACTGGAGGGAGGCAACAAGGGTTTTGTACTAGACGTAAAATGAAGATATTTCAGCTCACCTGCCGACTCCACTGCTGTGATCTCCTGGGTGCACGGATCCCTCCTTCCTTCGTTCCATTTCCCAACAAGGGTTTTGTGTTCGGCTGGTGTCCCTGTCTAGTGGGGGTGGGGTGTTTGTGTGTTATCTGTGACGACCTGGCTAGGCCAGGGCGCCACATCAGCAAGTGTAAGGCCCCTCGCTATGACTTTGGGCAACCCTGTCTCCCCCTCCTGTCCATATTGTCAAGGTTTACCTGGGCTTGGACAGGAGTGACCGGATGATGTCCCCCGTCATAGTCACTACATCTCTGGGTGAGCCTCCAGAACCAAAATGACAAGAAAGTAGTCAGGAGTTAAACCCAAGGTCATTGATGTGCTTTGTAACGAAACAAGTGTAGCTGTTATGCCCAGCATGAGAGGTTTTGTTGCTGTTTTACACCTAAAGTGTGTAACAAATCAACTAAGAAAATGTGCCTGCTATAAAGACGGAACTTGTGAACTAAAAGTTAACCAGAAAAAAAACTTGCAACTCCGTTACTGGCATGCCCGCATAGTCTGCCCCCCTCTCAGCCTCTCAGACGTGGTTGCTCCCTCCCCTGGGCCCTGCTGCCGGCTCCGAGGAACTTCGTACATCCCACAGGTCTCTTGGGAGCACACTTACGGCACATGCACCTTTTCTTAAAGGAACAGTGCGCACTAATCTAAAAGCGCTTCTTGGCCTATGGCTGAGAAGCGCTAGGTATTTAAGGCATCCTCCTCCTGTGGGTGGTGCCTGGGCAACGTGGTCTATTCTTTGGAGACATGTTGTCTGTTGTCAGGTCCCCTGTGTCACTGCTGCTGTATTGCTGTGCTGCTGTATTACTTACACTAGTTTGCATTTCAGTATCTGCCGTATCCACTGCTGCACCTATCTGTATGAGCCATACCTATCGTACCCGCCGCTGCACCTATGTACACCTGCCGTATCTACCGTACCAGCTATGGTATCTATCCATATCAACTGTGCCTGCCGCATCAGCCCTCCCGGCTGTATCTGCCTTATCTGAGACTGTCAGTGACCATACCCCTGTGGCCAGTTGTTGCAACACTGAGTCTCTTTCACTGGCACATGGTTGCTACCAGTAGCCCAGTCCATCCTCACCATGCTCTGATGAATACCATGTGCGCCTAAGTCACATGTACCATGTGCTGTGGCCCAGTGGGTCCACTCTCACTCACACCAGCAAAAATTAGAGAACTATTTGCCTCCATGTTTGTTTTCACCAGTTGAGGGACCTGAGTCATCGGCGACGTGCAGCCGCTCCAAAGATATGACCCACATGACACCACTCAATTCATCCAGCCAGGTGCCTCAAACCAGCAAACACAATCGTCTCCTTTTCTCTGTGGGGATGGCCTTGGCACTGATTACAAGAGTGATCCCTTTGTCCGTGATTACCGCCCCAGGCCACCCTTACAAAGTACCGGTTTCTTTCTCTACATGCTCTATGCAAGATTGAATGGAAAAGTGCACTTATAAGATTGCTTTAAACCTATTACACTTAGGGGTACTTTGCATACTGCAAGATCGCTAGCCGATTGTAGCGATGCCGAACACGATAGTCCCTGCCCCCGTCGTACATGCGATCTCTTGTGATAGCTTCTGTAGCGAACATTATCGCTACGGCAGCTTCACACGCACTTACCTGCCCTGCAACGTCGCCCTTGCCGGCGACCCGCCTCCTTCCTAAGGGGGCGGGTCGTGCGGCGTCACAGCGACGTCACATGGCACGCGGCCAATGGAAGCGGAGGGGCGGAGATGAGCGGGACGTAAACATCCCGCCCACCTCCTTCCTTCCTCATTGCAGGCAGGACGCAGGTGAGGAGATGTTCCTCGCTCCCGCGGCTTCATATACAGCGATGTGTGCTGCCTCAGGAACAAGGAACAACATCGTACCTGTCGCTGCAGCGAAATTATGGAAATGACCGACGCTACACCGATCATACAATTTCGACGATTTTGCGATCATTAATCGTAGCAAAAAGGATTTACATACTCCGATCTCGACAACGACGCCGGATGTGCGTCACTTTCGATTTGACCCCAACGATATCGCAGCTGCGATGTCGTAGTGTGCAAAGTACCCCTAAGTCTAAACATCATTGTGACGATAAATTATTTCTTGAATACGCTCTTTGGTTCACTAATTGTGATTATACTGCATATTGTAGGTGGATGGACCTTGTATTAGATTTGTTATGAATAAACATTAGTATTATTAAAGTAAACTGGATTCAATTTGAAGTTATTGGTCATCCTGTCACTTTATCTGCCAAAGTTCCATTAAATTTCCGAAAGAAAACCTTTCCTTATCTCTTCTTCCTTTATATTCTATTCCCTTCTTATTGCATTGAATGCTTGCTAAACAGGAAATATGGGACGTGAAGATTTGTTGTATTCTCTACCACTCCTAATACATCAGGATATTACACTGCATATAAACAAAATATTTTAATCCCGCTAAGCTCTTTACAGTCAATACAGTGGAAGTAAACATGCATGAATACAGTTTCCCTTTTAGTCTAAGTGCATTTATTGACTTTAGCTGACAGTTCTAAAAGCATTACACCTAAGACTTGACCTAGCAGTAGTTTCTCCTGTCGTGACCGCATAAATCAAACAGTATAGAAAATGAAATGAATTATTGACATGGAAAAATTAAAATTCATTTTATGACATTGACATTAGATTTTTTTTTCTTATAGCGCAAACATATTCTGCTGTACTGTACAGTCCTTTGTTCCTCTGATTATATTTTGACCAGAGAGCATTGGCATGAAAAAGCATATTTGGTACTTTACTAAAATCAGGAATGTTAAATGTTAATGTAGTGTCATTATGTTAATATAATCACTGATCGCTGTCACCATTCCAGCGATAATGTTCGCTACGGCAGCGATCATCACAAAATATCGCTGCTGCGACGGGGGGGGGGGGGGGGGCGACGGCTTGCGATGTCGTAGTGTGCAAAGTACCCCTAAGTCTTACCTTTGTTCCTCAGGCAGATCCAGTATTATATCAGAAAGACATAGTGGGCAGCAGTGTGAGCAGCCTCTTCTTACCTCAGTACTCCTACACATGAAGGGAGGTGAAGGAGGAGCTTCCTTTTGCACATCCTATTATCATTCTAGGACAGGTTTGTGAATTTTTGTGTACTATATACAAAACTGGTATGATTTGCTATTTAAAGGTACTTAGAAATGTCTTTAAAGGCTTTATCTGGGTTATGAAAACATATTTTTTCATAAATAGAGCTGTTTTTCTACATGGGCTATATCTGATATTCCATTCTCTTGAATAGGGATAGGGTGTGATAGCAGGCACAACTCCATGCCAAAAATGGAGCTTTATTAGGAAAAATAACGTATTTATTTTAATTTTCAACCACTTTACAGACTACTGCATATAATGTGTAATGAATGTGTCTTATATGGAGCTGTAATGAAGCATCCATACATTGTTATGGCTGATATTCCACATTTATGTGCCTACAGTTTTGTATAGTGGATACAGAGATTTTTTTCTCATAAGATAGTATGGAGGAATTCTTCTCTATTTGTAGTACAAGTAGTACTTAGGAAGATGTCACGCCCGGCGAGACAGGCGTGGGAGTGGTGGACCCACTTGACCAAGATACCGATCTCTGACCTGGAGGATCATACCTAGATGGTTGTCGAGTCTTACTAAAGCCACAGGTGGTGGGAATAGGCTTGTGCTTGTAGATATCCGCCAGGAGCAGCGTCAGAGGATCTGGGTACCTCGGCAGCCAGCACCAGATGATGGGGAGCTGGAACAGGCTCATGTGATGGTGTGAAAAATGCAGGCAGGTGCTGGTAGGTACAGTCTTGTTCTGGTAGGCACTGAGGCCCAAATGCAGGTGTGGAGGATGTAGGCAGGTGCTGGTGGGTACAGGCTGGTTCTGGTAAGCACTGTAGGGGAAAAATGATGCTGGCAGGGATAGGCAAGTATTGAGAGAGTCACCCAGGCACAGCAGCAGTACTGGGTGGAGACAGAGACAAAGATACTGCTGAACATACAGTAAGAGGGCAAACACGAAGGGGGACCTAACAACTAGCTAGATCAAGGCAACCTAATTAAGACTTATTGTACAGGCACCTACCAATGGGGGAAGATGCCTTAAATACACTTCTGGATTAGGTCGTTCTGGCCCTTTAAAAAAGGAAGAGCTGTGTGACCATGCCCTAAGCAGGAGATCCCTGCGGGGGCCTTGGGAGCTGGAGGACAGAACAGCAGCTGGGGTGAGCAAGGAAACAGTGTGGTATGAGCATTGGCACACTTTTACATTTATATAGATCTTGCCACAGTGAAAAATATTCCTTACTAGAGGTATACCTTAAATAACCTACAAATGTACAATACACATATTCGCCTGTTTTATTTATTTCTTCCTGAGACCTAAAAGCTAGGCTTCTATGATTTACGCAAGTCTAACATTATAGAATACAGTTCAGTCATGATGAATTTTACATATATGTGTTTGTAATGCTCCCAGTATTAGAGGTTAGGTTGTAAAATATAAACATATATTCTAAATGTATCTCCCATATCCAGATTTCCACCATCTTTTATGTACCAGTAACTAATTAGTTTCGGCTGTAAGTTTATCAATGTCTTTTTTTACTTTTAATAACAATTGATTTAGTGAAAAATAACGTCATCGTCCTCTTTATTCCAAGTTATTGAGATTCAGACCAAGATATGTGTTAGAAAAATAAATGATGTATACCAATGAAGACCCGTCCAAATTTCTTTTAAGGTTCTCCAGTGGACAAAGTTCAAAAGTTTTTGGGTGAGGTATTTCTGCAAATAATTCCCCATTAAGAGCAGATTTCTATATACACATAGCCTGCCTGAGCTGTCTCTTATTTATCTGATGAGATGGAAAGATATAGAGTAGTTTACAGTAATTGAATGCGGCAGAATTTAAAAGGGTGATAATGCTGCACTAGATGTAAAGGCGCTTTTCTTGCCAACAGTAAATGAGGAAATTCGCCTTATGGAGAATCTGTTTACTTTGGGACATCTGGAGAGCCTCAGACTCTGGCCGTCCTCCAGTCCCTGGGATTTATGAGCTACTTTTGACTACAGCAAATAGCTCACTTTTCTGCATGATACAGTTTGTATCACTAATTATCCGCTGATACGCTAATGCTACCAAGACTTTGAAACTGGATCACATTTTGAATGGTTTGGAAAGCCATGAGTCCCTTGCTATTGAGTAAAAGCATTAGAGAGATTTTTCTACATAACTTCTAAGCAGAATCAGATTTTAAGTCTGAATGTTTGAGGCTAATTTTGGGTTACAAACTACAGTGGAATATGATAATTTTACAAAGGAACAAACACCTATTTAGAGATGAGGTAGAAATCTAATATACAGTATAAAGCTGAGTATATATATGTATGTGTGTGTGTGTGTGTGTGTTTGTCCGCTAAAGGAATTCGCACCGTCGCATGTACAATCACAAAAGTTTGCACAGACACTCCATTTGACTCAGGGAATGTCATAGACTATGTTTTGAGGGGAAATTTTAACCCCGCGCCTTACAGTTATTCACCAAAAAACCTGCCTCCATTAATATCAATGGATCTGGGAGCCACAATGCAGCCAGAAATTCAGAAGAATGCGCAGTCACGCTCTTGAATGGAATATTGGTGTGTCACAATACAGCCAGGGAAAGAGAGAGACAGACAGAGACAGACAGACACAGACAGACAGACAAAGAGACAGGGAAAAAAATCAGGGAAAGAAACAGACAGACAGGGAAAGAGACAGACAGACAGAGACAGGCAGAGACAGACAGACAGACAAAGAGATAGAAACACAAAGAAACAGACAGATACAGATAGACAGACAAAAAGACAGACACAGAGACAGACACAGGGAAAGAGACAGACGCATGAAAAGAGACAGACAGGGAAAGAGACAGACAGGGAAAGAGATAGAGAGACAGACAGACAGTGAAAGAGACAGACAAACAGGTAAAGAGACAGACGGGGAAAGAGACAGAGATACGGGGAAAGAGACAGACAAAGAGATAGAGAGAGAAACAGAGAGAGAGACAGACAGATAGACATGGATAGAGAGAGACAGACAGGGAGGGAGATAGATAGAGACTGGGAGAGAAAGCAAGAGACAGTTACTATCCCGAGCAATGCTGGGTGCTACAGCTAGTAATAAATACAATAAAGTACAAAGGTGATTTTTTTTAACCCATCATTGCAAAATATATTTTCCAACTTTAATAGGTGGGTCCAGGTTTTGAATCTACTCCCAATGTTCAGAATTACAAAAATAAAGTTGCATAAATAAACAATAGCATTAGAATTGGCTTAATCCAATTTTGGCTCTTCATGAATGGAGGGCTAGGGAGCTGGAAATAGACCAGGAGTGCCAACTGCTGAAGCTCAGAAAAGTATTCAATGAGGTTATACAATTATTAAATATTACATTACTTGCTTAATTATTCAAAACTAAGTAGTTTTTCAAATTAAATCAAAACAGCTATAATTTTATTGTTGTACCAGCACTTGTATGGCCAAATTACTCGTTTACCTGATAGTTTCCTTTTAAACCTTGGCTGGGAAGTACTATCATTAGGTTCTGGAGTGGGAACAAAGTCTCTAAATTGATCAGTAAGATTTGTACCATTTCTAAGTCTGTTGGGTTAAATACAGTTAGCTAAATGACATAAAAACATGTCATACAAGTATTGTAAAAAAGGAATTGTCTAGTAATATTAATAATAATAATAATAATATTTATTAATTTATATAGCGCTATTAATTCTACAGCACATTACATACATTGGCAACACTGTGCCTATTGGGGCTCACAATCCAGAGTCCCTAACTGTATGTCTTTGGAGTGTGGGAGGAAACTGGAGTATTTGGAGGAAACCCACGCAAACACGGAGAACATACAAACTCCATGCAGATGTTGTCCTTGTGAGATTTTAACCCAGGACCTCAACGCTGCAAGGCTGCAGTGCTAACCACCGAACTACCATGCAACCCTAGTACTAGTGGGTGAAGCAGCAGGATACAATGATATAGATTATCATCTCCAAAGGTTTAACACTAGAACTACTGGACTCGTGACACCTACTAGAACTACATAGTGCGAAGTAGTCAAAATGACTACCTCAGTAGTTCTAGTGTTAAAGAAAATATAGTTTAAAGGGCCTTGGAGAGCTTTCCCAGTGACAATCCAGACCTCACTATGGGAGAGACCTGTCAATCTCCTCCAGTGGCGCTGGGAGAAGCTAGCCGAGGAATATAGCTGGACATAAAACTAATCTAGTGCTACTCCAGCATCCAGTCTCCGATACGTGGTGCACATAGTTTGGGCAGCATAAATCACCTAACAGGTTCCCCTTAGTAGTATCTGAAGCTTTATGAAACTTCAGTGTCCAACTTCAATTATGCTTTTCTGGCTTAATAATAGGGATATCATGGATATTTGTATCTTACCGTATATATCTTATATTTATGTTTTTTACCAAGCTAAAAGCTAAAAGAAAAATATATCTCTTAAAGTACAGTACTGCGCAAACGTTTCAGGCAAGTGTTGAAAAAATGCTTCAAAGTAAGAATAATTTTAAAAATAGAATACAAGCCCCCACATGATTGTAAAGTGCTGCAGAAAATGTTGGTGCTATAAAAATAAACATTATTATAATTATTTAATAGTTAATTTTAACAACCAAGTATATGAAAAGCGAATGAACAAAATCTAAATCAAATCAATACTTATTGTAATCACCCTTTGCCTTTAAAACAGCATCAATTTTTCTAGGTAGACTTGCATACAGTTTTTGAAGGAACTCAGGGTGGAGGTTGTTTCACACATCTTAGTGAAGTAACCAAAGATCTACTGCTTAGATGGATCCAGTGCAAACAAAAGAATACAGCAACACTTTGTAAGCACCAAACTGCATGCAAATATTGAATAGATGAAAGTTGGACTGCATTACCTCTATATTGAATATACTTATAAAAATGCAAGTGGGTAGTGCATTAATTAGCCAATTAATGAGAGTCTAAGAGCCGCAACAAGGCATAGCTTTTGTTGATGGGATCCTAACCTAATGTTTATCAAACATGCCTCTTTGGGCTAAAAGTTTACAAATTTAACCTCTTACCAACATTGGATGTACTGGGTATGTTCTAGGTAATGTCGGTATAATCGTAGGACTTTGTGTGAATTACGTCAGACCTGGAGAGTTGTGTTGGGGTTAATAAAGTGGCGAAAGAGGGTGCTTTTTTGTCTTTTATTTCAAATAAAGGATTTTTTGGGTGTTTGTGTTTATTTACTTTCATTTACAGATTAGTGATGGGGGTGCCTCATAGACACCTGCCACTTAGTAGGGCTTAGTAGCAGCTGTGGGCTGTTATTTACCCCTTATCACCCCAATTGCCCCCACACCAGGGCAATGGGAAGAGCTGTGCCCAGCTCCAGAATTGGCACATTTTATGGATGCGCCACTTCTGGGGCGGCTGTGGGCTACTATTGTTAAGCTGGAAAGGGCCAAATAATGATGGTCCTTCCCACGATGGCCCTGGTCCCCAGTTGTCTGCAGTATCTTGGCTGGTTTTAGAAAAATGGAGGGGAACCCACGTTATTTTTTTTTTTAAATCAAATAATTTAAAAAAAACCATGGGCTCCCTTCTATTTTGCATAACCAGCCAAGGTACAGCAGACAGCTGAGGGTTGCAGCCTGCAGCTGTTCTGCTGTTGTGCTGGATATGAAAAATAGGGGGACTCCACTTCATTTTTTTAACAAAAAAAATAAAAAAACAGCTGTCCAAGCTAGCTATCCCGCTATCAAAGCTATTCTGTTATTTCTTTGTATTTATTCTATCTGTTCTTTCTTATTATCTATTCAATATGTGCTATCTATTATCTATTATATATCCATTATCTATCTATCTATTATCTATCTACCTATTATTTATCTATTGATTTTAGCTTTCTATCAATTATCCTATCCTATCATATTTTGTTTCTCCTTTAAAAAAGGCATTAACAAAACGCAGCAAAAATGCGGTAAAAGTGTAGCAAAAAGGCGTCAAAATGTCATGCATTATTTGGGCCACTAGCTGTATTTTCTGAGGATACAGGTAAAAGATGCAGTCAAGATGCACTCAGAAAAAAGATGCAGTGTGTGAACATAGCCTAATGGAGTCAGATGGGACAGTGTGCGCTTCCCCACAAAGCACTGAAGTAATCTGATCACATGGTGTAGAACAGCCAATCAGGAGGGCTAACACAGGTAGTAAATAACAAAGGTGCCAATCAAGGAATGCCATTTAACACTAGAACTACTGGACTTTGCACCATGTATTTCTATATAGGTGTCACAAGTAGTCAAAATGACTACCTCAGTAGTTCTAGTGTTAATGTTTGTACTGTGTAAGGATTGGCGGTCAGAGCACACAGCACAGGAAAAGAAAAAGGCGTAATTTGATTGTGATGTGCTACTTCCATCCTGATGAACCAGATGGGATATTGGAGTGATAGTCAGAGTCGGTGAACAGAAATCCATGATTAAAGTGATAGACAGTAAACTATATTAGCAATACCAAGGCAGCAGCATCATGACATGATGTAACATACATGCAGGACTTTGTGTGGCAAGGTAGACACTCAGGACCCCTTGAGAGTGGACACCTGTGGGCCATAGGGATCAATGTTTGCATGGAATAAGGTGAGGGCATCCTGTGTTCCTTCTTCAGATTGCAGGATGCTGCTATATGCAATGTTATCAGTGCAAAAAAAACACTATTAACCTGCATACATGGGGTTAATCTGCAAGTTCATAGCGTTCTGACACCACACAGTCACCACACTGAGAGCCCCGCTGGCAGAGGAAATTAACTTTATTCCTTCCAGCAGCCTCCAGCTTTCAGTCACAGAGGCATAGAGTCATAGAGGCGTGGCCGGAGCAGTCACCTCTTTGTAACCGCACCCCAGTGTGACGCCCTGGCTGGGCCAGGTAGTCACAGATAGGCCCCTGCACTACACCTTTCCCTCACAGGTGACATCAGCCAGCCTAAAAACCCTAGTCACCCCCCTAAGGGCTAGATGGACACACCAGGGGGCGGAACCAGGCGGTTGGAAGACGCCCATCAAGGAGTCTGGACAGCCCGGGGCGGGAAAGTGTTCAGTTCAGTTCAGACAGCGTTTGGAGTTCAAGTTGGAGAGGAGTGTGGGCTGGAGCTGTGTGCAGCTCCAGCAGAGGCGAATACCCCAAACTGAGCGGCGCCAGGGTAGGAGCCCTGGTGCCACTGGCTAGGAGGCAGACGGTGGTCTCAATCTGCAGGAGCCAGGAAGATGGCTCGGTGGAACCGAGGTGGACCGGGACATGGTAGTAGCCCACCGGTACTGACCCGGGGAACCGACTCGGAAACTGGAGCACACAGGAGGGTACTCGGACCCTGACGCTAGGACAAGAAGCGACTGGAACCGGTTAATTTACTGATTGAGGCCAGGACTAGAGGGCCTGTTCCACTCAAAGCCCCTATTAGAAGACAACAGTCCACCGAGGGGAATAAAAGGCCACCACCAGGGCTCAGAGATCCCACGGGCCAGCGTCTGCCGGCAAGGGCTCTTTAGGCCACATCCAGACAGGAGCGGACTCCTGAAGTTGCAAGCACACATCCTTTTTAGCGCTTAGAGATTTTTCAGGCAGATTATGGATCATACCTGCCTGAAAAAAATGTTGTGTGCACATGCCATTTCAGTGAGTGCTCTAAAACGTCGCATTCTGCCTTTGCAACACTGCATCTCAGTGCAAATGATTGAACTCATATAAGCTAGATGGTGCCAAAATGAAGATGCAAAATATCCAAATGGTTACTATCAGTAACTTAGTTGTGGCGCCTTGTGGGTTGCAGTACTACCTATTTCAATTGCACTATGCGGCAATGTAGCACTGGCATAGGGGAATTATTGAATGTGCATCACAGCCAAAGTCACTGGGAGGAATATGGTATGTCCTTACATGCCAGTCACCTGCCAATCACATACTGTATATTTTCACACATCCTGACCTATATCAAGAGGTCACCCTGTTCAGGATAGAAATCCAATACCTCCATTCTGGAATAAATAGTAAGGGGTAAAAGTTAATTGTAGGGATGAAGAGGCCTCTGACTAGAGCAAGACCCCCTGGTGACAATAGTAATTTAACTGGGGAAAGGGGGCAGGTGAAGAGAAGCTTCAAAGGGTATGTGGAGACTGGCAGGTATCCGTTCAAAAATGATAAAATAGGGGTGTGTGTAGCTCCCACAAATAGGCATATTTGCAGCCTCAGTCAGGACAGTGGGACGCATGTAACATATTTTGCCTTAATTGTGGGACATGCGTATCAGCTCATAATTAATAATGAGCCGCTGGGAGACAATAGACACATCATGTTTCCTAGCTATAGATAGATAAAATCATAATAGGAAACATAATGGTAATATCTTCTGCATGGGATGCTCAGAGGTGGAGATATGAGAAAAACTGCCATTTCATAATTCTTTGCAACTGCAGCAATAAGCCATGTACAGCCCTGTCATAGGTCACCAAGGGGAGGTACGTGGTATAATTAAAACTAAAGCAAACATTTTAGAAGTGTTCAACTCAGGAGGGGTCAAGTTCAGTAAATGTGCTGAAAGAAACAAGGAAACTATAGGCTCCCCTGTACTGAGCCAGCACCAAAGCCTAGCACCTAAGGAATTGGTAAATAATTTATGTGTCTGCACATACCTTTTTGTGCCACTGCCTTGTATCTGCATTTCTGACTGTAATATTGTAATATCTGTAAATTTCTCATATATGCGTGTATATACATATATATATATATATATATATATATATATATATATATATATATATATAGTACAGACCAAAATTTTGGACACACCTTCTCATTCAAAGAGTTTTCTTTATTTTCAGGACTCTGAAAATTGTAGATTCACATTGAAGGCATCAAAACTATGAATTAAAACATGTGGAGTGAAATACTTAAAAAAGTGTGAAACAACTGAAAATATGTCTTATATTCTAGGCTCTTCAAAGTAGCCCCCTTTTGCTTTCATTACAACTTTGCACACTCTTGGCATTCTCTTGATGAGCTTCAAGAGGTAGTCACCGGAAATGGTTTTCGAACAGTCTTGAAGGAGTTCCCAGAAATGTTTACGACTTGTTGGCCCTTTTGTCTTCACTCTGCGGTCCAGCTCACTCCAAACCATGTCGATTGGATTCAGGTCTGGTGACTGTGGAGACCAGGTCTTCTGGCGTAGCACCCCATCACTCTCCTTCTTAGTCAAATATCCCTTAGACAGCCTGAAGGTGTGTTTGGGGTCATTGTCCTGTTGAAAAATAAATGATGGTCCAACTAAACACAAACCGGATGGAACAGCACGCCGCTGCAAGATGCTGTGGTAGGCATGCTGGTTCTGTATGCCTTCAATTTTGAATAAATCCCCAACAGTGTCACCAGCAAAGCAACCCCACACCATCACACCTCCTCCTCCATGCTTCACGGTGGGAACCAGCCATGTAGAGTCCATCAATTCACCTTTTCTACAAAGACAAGGTGGTTAGATCCAAAGATCTCAAATTTGGACTCATCAGACCAAAGCACAGATTTCCACTGGTCTAATGTCCATTCCTTGTGTTCTTTAGCCCAAACAAGTCTCTTCTGCTTGTTGCCTGTCCTTAGCAGTGGTTTCCTAGCAGCTATTTTACCTTGAAGGCCTGTTGCACAAAGTCTCCTCTTAACAGTTGTTCTAGAGATGAGAAGGTGTGTCCAAACTTTTGGTCTGTACTGTATATATATATATATATATATATATATATATATATATATATATATATACAGTGCCTACAACCCCCTGCAGATTTAGCAGGTTTGATAAGATGCAAATAAGTTAGAGCCTGCAAACTTCAAACAAGAGCAGGATTTATTAACAGATGCATAAATCTTACAAACCAACAAGTTATGTTGCTCAGTTAAATTTTAATAAATTTTCAACATAAAAGTGTGGGTCAATTATTATTCAACCCCTAGGTTTAATATTTTGTGGAATAACCCTTGTTTGCAATTACAGCAAATAATCATCTTTTATAAGACCTGATCAGGCCGGCACAGGTCTCTGGAGTTATCTTGGCCCACTCCTCCATGCAGATCTTCTCCAAGTTATCTAGGTTCTTTGGGTGTCTCATGTGGACTTTAATCTTGAGCTCCTTCCACAAGTTTTCAATTGGGTTAAGGTCAGGAGACTGACTAGGCCACTGCAACACCTTGATTTTTTCCCTCGTGAACCAGGCCTTGGTTTTCTTGGCTGTGTGCTTTGGGTCGTTGTCTTGTTGGAAGATGAAATGACGACCCATCTTAAGATCCTTGATGGAGGAGCGGAGGTTCTTGGCCAAAATCTCCAGGTAGGCCGTGCTATCCATCTTCCCATGGATGCGGACCAGATGGCCAGGCCCCTTTGCTGAGAAACAGCCCCACAGCATGATGCTGCCACCACCATGCTTGACTGTAGGGATGGTATTCTTGGGGTCGTATGCAGTGCCATCCAGTCTCCAAACGTCACGTGTGTGGTTGGCACCAAAGATCTCGATCTTGGTCTCATCAGACCAGAGAACCTTGAACCAGTCTGTCTCAGAGTCCTCCAAGTGATCATGAGCAAACTGTAGACGAGCCTTGACATGACGCTTTGAAAGTAAAGGTACCTTACGGGCTCGTCTGGAACGGAGACCATTGCGGTGGAGTACGTTACTTATGGTATTGACTGAAACCAATGTCCCCACTGCCATGAGATCTTCCCGGAGCTCCTTCCTTGTTGTCCTTGGGTTAGCCTTGACTCTTCGGACAAGCCTGGCCTCGGCACGGGAGGAAACTTTCAAAGGCTGTCCAGGCCGTGGAAGGCTAACAGTAGTTCCATAAGCCTTCCACTTCCGGATTATGCTCCCAACAGTGGAGACAGGTAGGCCCAACTCCTTGGAAAGGGTTTTGTACCCCTTGCCAGCCTTGTGACCCTCCACGATCTTGTCTCTGATGGCCTTGGAATGCTCTTTTGTCTTTCCCATGTTGACCATGTATGAGTGCTGTTCACAAGTTTGGGGAGGGTCTTAATTAGTCAGAAAAGGCTGGAAAAAGGGATAATTAATCCAAACATGTGAAGCTCATTGTTCTTTGTGCCTGAAATACTTCTTAATACTTTAGGGGAACCGAACAGAATTCTGGTGGTTTGAGGGGTTGAATAATAAATGACCCTCTGAATAAACTTTTCTCAATTTAAAAAAAATAAATAAAAAGAAATAACATTCTTTTTTGCTGCAGTGCATTTCACACTTCCAGGCTGATCTACAGTCCAAATGTCACAATGCCAAGTTAATTCTGAATGTGTAAACCTGCTAAATCTGCAGGGGGTTGAATACTACTTGTAGGCACTGTATATATATGTATATATTATATATATATATATATATATATATATATATATATATAAAATCCCCACGTCCGTAATCTCAGTTCAATATCATAGACTACCTGAGCTGTTTTTTGCCTGATATAATCTTGCTAATGGACCAGGCTTATATCTTAACTAGGAACTGGTGGCAGTGTAAAACTGTGCCAAGCGGACTTTGTGTGCCCCTGGGGGTGTGGAACGTCAAGTGTTGGCATAAGCAACGAGGCTGTATCACGTGGCTCTGACGTATTAAAGACATCGGTGTGGAGCTTCGAGGTGTGGTTTCAGCACAGTCACCCTGTAATCCTAACAATCAAAATGACTGCTCCATTGTAAATGTGAACAGGGTACTAGCCAAAAAATACATAATCTATATGAAGTGAAAGCTGCACACCAAATTCAGAGTAATATGAACAAGCATAACTGCTTTATGATACACAAAGAATGAAAAATACAACTAGCCATATGAAAAATGGAAAACACATTTTTTGGGTGATATTGCATAACTGCTGAGGATTATTTTGAAAAAAAGAGATATTTAGCTATTGTATTGATCAATTCATTACTGCCCATAACCACTTCACGGTAATCTCTTATTTATGGGGTCCCTAACAAAATGTTACCTCTGTATGCGGTTAAAACCTACTTGTGTGCATGGGTACCTAACCAAATGTTGCCTCTATGTGCGGCTGAAACCTGTTGTGTATGGGAAGCAAGGGACCTGGCTATATAGGAAGTTGAATAATCATGGCTAAAGGGCGAGACTGGGTTCTCAGACAGAAAAAAAAACTGCATAACAATCAAAATGACTGCTGGAACTCCATTGTAAATGTGAACAGGGTGCTAGCCAAAAAATACATAATCTATATGAAGTGAATGAATTGATCAATACATTAGCTAAATATCTCTTTTTTTCAAAATAATTCTCAGCAGTTATGCAATATCACCCAAAAAAATGTTTTTCCATTTTTCATATGGCTAGTTGTATTTTTCATTCTCTATGTATCATCAAGCAGTTATGCTTGTTCATATTACTCTGAATTTGGTGTGCAGCTTTCACTTCATATAGATTATGTATTTTTTGGCTAGCACCCTGTTCACATTTACGATGGAGTTCCAGCAGTCATTTTGATTGTTATGCAGTTTTTTTTTCTGTCTGAGAACCCAGTCCCGCCCTTCAGCCATGATTATTCAACTTCCTATATAGCCATGTCCCTTGCTTCCCATACACAGCAGGTTTCAGCCGCACATAGAGGTAACATTTGGTTAGGTACCCATGCACACAAGCAGGTTTTAACCGCATATAGAGGTAACATTTTGTTAGGGACCCCATAAATAAGAGATTACCGTGAAGTGGTAATGGGGCAGTAATGAATTGATCAATACATTAGCTAAATATCTCTTTTTTTCAAAATAATTCTCAGCAGTTATGCAATGTCACCCAAAAAAATATTTTTCCATTTTTCATATGGCTAGTTGTATTTTTCATTCTTTATGTATCATCAAGCAGTTATGCTTGTTCATATTACTCTGAATTTGGTGTGCAGCTTTCACTTCATATAGACCCTGTAAACCTAGTCTAATGTCACAGCTGAGATTTCATATGTGTGAACTGCTATACATGCAAAGTATAATGATGATTGGGCAGAATGAGGAGCTGATCTTGTGCTATTAACAGTGTGAGTCCCTGTAACACTCTGTTCTCAGCCTTTTATCCACTTAGGTAATAGTTTCAGTTTCTACTGCACCTAAATGGCTAGAAAGAGGACTGAGCTTCCTATGTCATCCAAAAGGTACCCTCATGATAGGAGAGCAGACTGTGGCTTTCATGGCAGTTGGGGACTTAAGGCTATGTGTGTTTTTTGTTGCAGATTTAGTGCTGTTTATCATGCAGATTGTTGCCGACATCTGCATGTCAATCCTTATGCCAGCAAAGTCTAAAGTACTGTGCGCAATTTGATTCTTTTTACCTTGCAGTTTTGGGTGCAGAAAAAAATCTGCAGCATGTCAATTGTTAGTGCTTTTTTTTCCTGTGTTTTTTAGCCCTTTCAGGCATTGATTTCACAAAAAAAAGGCATGGCAAAAAAATGCACCAAAAAGCACATGCGTTTTTCTGGTACTATAAAGGTTGGAAATTTTGGGGAAATCACAAATGGGATTTCTCAGGGTCACAGAGACAGAGTTCAAATCGATCTGTGCAGATATAAATGAATCGGACAATGAGACGTGTTCACTGCTTGAGCAGATGCCAGCTTCTGACCAATGTATTAAAAAATCTTGTGATTATACAATACAACATTTGACTTTGACCTTGGAGCAAGAATAAGGAGTCAACATCCCACATCCCACATCCCACATGGTGTGAACCAACTGATTATGAATTCTCTCAGTATCTTATGAATACCTCTTTGTTCATTGTTCATTTTGGCGTCATTATCTTTATTAACACACTGCGTAATACACATCTTAGAATCATATTATGAAGCTTCCATGCGATTGTCATATAGACACACAGATAATTATGCAACGACATCTATACTTTGAGTATTTACACACACAGATCATCTTATTACATCGGCCTATAGCCCAGGCCTAGCCTCACAGTACAAGGTGTGTTTTTGGTGCAGAACATTTCATCACCAAAAACTCAGCATCTGCACACACCAATACCCTAACAGGTTTGTTTGTTATTTTAGATTTCTGCAACCATATCATAAAATAAATCCAGCTCTTCTACCCCTTCCCTAAATTGATGATGTGTGTGCTGGTTAGGCCATGTTCACACATTCAGTATTTGGTCAGTAAACTTCTTCACATTCAAAACAGATTTCATTTTTTGTTTCCAGAATCAGAGGGATAATTTTTGGAAGGCTTGATAAAAGCCTTTACAAGTACCTATTTATTATGATTAACCAGTTGTCAAACCCAAAAAGAAATAACTTTTTTCACTTCTAGTTGATAGGCATTACTTCTTCATTCAAACATTCAAAACTGTTTTTTTCCCTAATTAAAGGAATCATTTTGGACGAGCTATGAAAAAGTTATCAATTCTTAATTCAGCAAAGTAAAAAGGTCTTTATAACTCCAAATAATCATAATTGTTGCACCCAACTGTGTGAACAGCATTTACCATTTGCAAGGACTGTCTATAAACAACAGCAATGCATTTCTCTGACCCCCCCAAGAGGGATAACCTTTAGACCATTTATACAATTTAAGTAGCCTTAAAAGACTGATACTGCAGTATGTTGTTAAATATGCTATTGATTACTTCTAGTTACCATCTGTTTTCCCATAGCCAAATAGGTTCAAGTCATTGAATATTAAAAAGGCTGTGTTTGCATCAAAACTTGTCTAAGGCTATGTGTCCACGTTGCTTTTTACCTGCTTTTTACCTGCTTTTTTGCTGCTTTTTCAACTGCAGCGTTTAATGCCAAAATGGATTTGTTCTGCTTTTCAAGCAAAGTCTATGGGAAGTTGGGTTTCTTGTGCGCACTATGCAGTTCAAACTGTGCCTTTTTCTGGCAGAAATTTGGGCAAAAACCCTGCTTTGCAGTTCAAAACGCAAATGGCAAAAACAATTGACATGTCAATTGTTTTTGCCATTTGGGTTTTGCACTGCAAAGCTGAGTTTTTGTCCAAAGTTCTGCAACAAAAAGGCAGCAGTTGGAACTGCATAGTGCGCACAAGAAACCCAACTTCCCATAGACTTTGCTTGAAAAGCAGAACACTTCCATTTCGGCATTAAACGCTGCAGTTGAAAAAGCAGCAAAAAAGCAGGTAAAAAGCAGGTAAAAAGCAACGTGGACACATAGCCTAACTGACTTGAAGGGGAACTCAGTGTTTTACACAGATTTTCCAGGCAATTAGTTTATTTAGTCATGTGATTCATGTTAATATGTTCATGAGAAATCAATTTTTTTAGTAAAATTTGGCAGAGAAAAAGAATTCCTATTTCAAAAGATCTGCTCATCCGTAATGGATGTTTTTATCAAATTTGAAAAGACTCATTTTAGCTTGATAAAAGCCTATCCATGTTTTGAGATGGAAATGTTGTTTGTCTCCTCTTTGGTGATGGAAGAATAAATACACTGTGTGCAGAATTATTAGACAAATGAGTATTTTGATCACATGATACTTTTTATACATGTTGTCCTACTCCAAGCTGTATAGGCTTGAAAGCCATCTACCACTTAAGTAAATCAGGTGATGTGCATCTTTGTAATGAGGAGGGGTGTGGTGTAATGACATTAACACCCTATATAAGGTGTGCTTAATTATTAGGCAACTTCCTTTCCTTTGGCAAAATGGGTCAGAAGAGAGATTTGACGGGCTCTGAAAAGTCCAAAATTGTGAGATGTCTTGCAAAGGGATGCAGCAGTCTTGAAATTGCCAATCGTTTGAAGCGTGATCACTGAACAAACAAGCATTTCATGGCAAATAGCCAACAGGGTCACAAGAAGCATGTTGGGCAAAAAAGGCGCAAAATAACTACCCATGAATTGAGGAAAATAAAGCGTGAAGCTGCCAAGATGCCATTTGCCACCAGTTTGGCCTTATTTCAGAGCTGCAACGTTACTGGAGTATCAAAAAGCACAAGGTGTGCCATACTCGGGGACATGGCCAAGGTAAGGAAGGCTGAAAAACGACCACCTTTGAACAAGAAACATAAGATAAAACATCAAGACTGGGCCAAGAAATATCTTAAGACTGATTTTTCAATCAAAGGTTTTATGGACTGATGAAATGAGAGTGACTCTTGATGAGGCACATGTATGGGCCAGAGGCTGGATCAGTAAAGGGCAGAGAGCTCCACTCCGACTCAGACGCCAGTAAGGTGGAGGTGGGGTACTAGTATGGGCTGGTATCAAAGATGAACTTGTGGACCTTTTCAGATTGAGGATGGAGTGAAGCTCAACTCCCAGATCTACTGCCAGTTTCTGGAAGACAATTTCTTAAAGCAGTGGTACAGGAAGAAGTCAATATTGTCCAAGAAAAACATGATTTTCATGCAGGACAATGCTCCATCACATGCATCCAACTACTTCCCAGCGTGGCTGGCCAGTAAATGTCTAAAAGATGAAAAAATAATGACATGGCCCCCTTGTTCACCTGATCTGAACCCCATAGAGAACCTGTGGTCCCTCATAAAATGTGAGATGTACAGGAAGGGAAAACAGTACACCTCTCAGAACAGTGTCTGGGAGACTGTGGTAGCAGCTGCACGCAATGTTGATCGTAAACAGATCAAGCAACTGACAGAATCTATGGATGGTAGGCTGTTGAATGTCATCATAAAGAAAGGTGGCTATATTGGTCACTATTTTTTTGGGGTTTAGTTTTTGCATGTCAGAAATGTTTATTTCTAAATTTTGTGCAGTTATATTGGTTTACCTGGTGAAAATAAACAAGTGAGCTGGGAATATATTTGGTTTTTATTAAGTTGCCTAATAATTCTGCACAGTAATACTTACCTGCACAAACAGATATCCTCCTAAGATAGCCAAATCTACAGGTAGGGCCATGCCTGTGAGATGTAACGGGGGTAATAACGGAGACCACACCAGGTTCCCTTTAACAGTCTCTACTCATTTGGACCCAGGGGTTGCTGGTTCAGATCCCAGGAGTATCAGTGCCAATGTAGTGACCCAGGTTGCTCTGTCCCCAACACTCTCTGTTGGTTGGGTCCTTGTAGCATGGAGCGTTTGGGGCTCAACTTTCCCTTTTGGGGCACAGCCTCCTTCTCCGTATAGCGGGCAGTGTGGACCCTGTGGGGAGGTAAGTGTCCGAACTCCAATCCTAGTTTACTGCTGATGCCCTCGGATTATTTGGTTTGGTGAAGTCCGTGAAGGTGTCCTTACTGGGCAGGTATTATCAAGCCGTGTAAAACTGGCACCTGATCTAGGGCCCTGTGCCCCGTTCGTGCTCCAGTCCCAGCGGTATCTCCGGTACCCATCCTGGCGACCTCTGTCCCGTGCCCCCGGGGTCACCGTTGCACGGACCCAGCTCAGGCACGTCTGCACACCTCTTCTGTGTGCCACACTCTCCTTACTGACTGATGACCCCTCCCACCAGGCTGGCTAACCCTAGGACTCGTTCCCATGGCGACCATCCCTCTACATGGTTAACCCTCTATGCCCAGTGTGGAGTGGAGAACTAGGATTTTGGTTGTGCTTTGGTGGTATCGGTACTGCTACTCCAGGTCCCACGGGGTAGGTCCTGCATTCCCATGAGGATGCAGTTCCCTGTAGTGCCCTGAGTGTCTCAGGAGCGCTACAAATACATTTTTGTATTGTGGATGCTGTTGTTATCTTTACTTTTCATCTGGATTTGATGCATAAGTAAATGCCTACTTTTTTTATTATTCTATTTTTTAAACAATATTCATTCCTCTTCTGAGAAGTGGCAAAAAAGCTAGGTATATACATGACCAAAAAGCTGGCACCTGCAAAATGGTGCTGCATTGATCTTGTAGGTACAAAAGTAAACTGTGGCTAGTAAAACAGTTATGAAAAAAAAATTGTTTGCAACATAAACAGACTACTACGCTCATATATTTTAGTGCTGCGGTTGTACAATATATTAGAGTCTATTTTAATGAATGACTATAGTTCATATGGAGTGGCATACCAAGGGTCCACCAGTAACAATGACTCTAGGGGACAAATTTTTATCCCTCATTCACAGATTTTCCAGTGTTTTTATGTAATAAACTGCATAGTTTGTTAAATTAATGATGAGATGCTGATTTTGTCTGTACATTATGCATTAAGTGTATTGTGCCAACGACTTTATTTAAGGCCCCTTACTTACCTGGTCTTGCTTACGCTCCCTGAAGAAGAGGTGAAACGCTCATTGGGACACAGGAGGCCTCGTACTGGGTCACAGATAGGTTGGTACATTGATATTTTGTTGCCGTTTTGCATTATTGGGTTACATCAGGTCAATATAAATTGGTTCTATTACATATATTAATGATTGGCTGGGACAAGATTACTTTACCTTGTTTATGGTTGGTCCTTTTGGTTTAGGGCTTATGAATCTAATTTTAGCACAGCTTTTGTATACCATTTTATAAGTGCTGTTACCAAATCTTTTGTACAGTGACCATCTGGGTAGTTTTTGAATTTTTTACACTATATTTACAGTGGGATATGTAAAAATGTTCCTGCCTTTTTTTGCATGGCATTATAATGTATTATTAAATCTAGCCATATATATATATATATATATATATATATATATATATATATATATATATATATATATATACTATTTTTTCTGGCTTTCAGACCCCTTGCTTTCCTATATTATTATTTTATTATATATTGTAATTTAAAAAAAAAAAATTGAGTTTTATTTATTGGGTTGTCTGTGCACCATTTTCTTTTTGAAATGTCTAACTGGTTTAGCTGGTTTAAGTGTACTTTCCTCTACTAATTCCTTAGGTCAAAATATAGGAACTAAGTATGCTGCTCAAAAAAATAAAGGGAACACTAAAATACCATTTTGTTGTTTAAGTGTTAAACAACAAAATGGTATTTTAGTGTTCCCTTTATTTTTTTGAGCAGTATATATACAAAAGGAATAATTAATCTGGAAAGATGCAAACACTTTTTCACACCACTGTAGATAAGAAAACTACACTGACTTCTGGCTGTATCCAATTTTTTTGGAGCCTTAGGGGTACTTTTAGTGCTTGCTGCCGTAGCGAATATTACCGCTACGGCAGCGTCACACGCACATACCTGGTCAGCAACATCGCTGTGACCGCCGAACAATCCCTCCCTCAAGGGGGAGGTGCGTTCGGCGTCATAGCGACTTCATTGCGGCGTCACTAAGCAGCCGGCCAATAGAAGCGGAGGGGCGGAGATGAGCGGGATGTAACATCCCGCCTACCTCCTTCCTTCCGCATTGCCGGTGGACGCAGGTAAGGAGATGTTCGTCACTCCTGCGGTGTCACACATAGCGATGTGTGATGCCGCAGGAACGACGAACAACATCGTACCGGTGGCAGCAGCGATATTAAGGAAATGAACGATGTGTCAACGATCACCGTTTTGGAACGATTTTGCGATCGTTGATCGTCACTCATTAGTGTTACACGCTGCGATGTCGCTACCGGCGCCGGATGTGCGTTACTAACGACGTGACCCCGACGATATATCGGTAGCGACGTCGCAGCATGTAAAGTACCCCTTAGCCCCCGTGTTGCACATGTTCAGCATTTGTCTTCACTGCACAAGGATCAGAATGCAAAATGGCAGCACAACCTGTAATCCGAACTTCATGCAGGCCAGGTCAGGTGGTGCACCGGCCAATCACAGCCATACACTTCACAAATACAAACACAACATACATGTACATAACCGATTGGATACCTGGTTATCTTAAACTGATGGTACCATGTTTCAAACTGAGTCAACCACAGGACCGTGAAAAGTTCTGGCTGCAGCAATAACCATACAGAAGAGTCCGTGTTCCTGGCTGCAGCAGAGCTCCTGCAGATTCCAAATCAAAGAACACTCACAGCTCTGCAGGATTCAAAAGCAGTTGCCCAGGGTGCAATACCTCTCACAAATGATCTGTCCCAAGTTCCTTCTTCCCAGGCAGCAATGCATTTGATTCTTCCTAGGCCCCAGCCGCTTGCCCCAGTCAGCATCCGATCTCTGCTGCTTCAACCACGGATCTCCATAAAGTTCTAAGATCTTCACAAGCTTGTAAGAATAAAGAAGAGAAAAAAGACGCAACCACAATGCCTGAAAGTGCAAAAATTGATATGTTTATTAAAGCCAGGGGAGGTGAATGGCGGCACAATTACAAGTGAAAGGCAGGAAACAGGAAGTCCAAGGTAATAAATGAAGTTAAAGACCGTGCACATATATTATTCAATTACCATCCTATAATTAATGGGGTGGTACAAGTTGTCAACCAGGAAGAAAACAAAGCGGTAGAATGGCCAAACCATAGTATAACGCTACCAGCAATAAAACATCCATAAGAGTTGTGAAATAAAGGGCGTTATCTAAAGTTGTAGTTAACCGCATATGGCGAGTACAAACATACCTGGAGGAACAAACCCTTGGAGTATACCGTGACCTGCGTCACCCGACGGCCGTTTCGGCTGTCCAAGCCTTCGTCAGGGAGAGTGGTTAATGTGAGGGAGTGTGCGTTAAAAAGAAGACAACAACCAATCAGGTCCGATGGATGGGGCAATGACGCATGCGATGCCCCGGCAACCAAGAACGCCGCCCGCCCGCCGCGTCGCCCTGCATACAACACTTCCGGTCACATGACAGTCATGCGGCGGTCACGTGAGCGGACGTCACATACAGCGTCTTCTCATATATCTCGCTATTACAAGCCGCATATCTACGGTCCGGCAATATTGTTAATCCTATTGTATGTCATCTTGATTGATGGTACAATGGTTTATTCTATGCAACCAGCCCAGCATCATGTCCTTATTAATTTGTTTAGGGACACTTTACAACAGTGACTCAAACAATTGCACGATTGTTTGCACTTATCCAATGATTTGTCTGTTCTGCGGTATGCCATGTTTAACATATTTTAATGGACTATATCTATTCATGGTTTTATCAACTCTAGCTAATGGACCTTATTATATCCATATATATATATATAATTTTCATAATTTATTTGCATAGATAATCCAACTATAATGTTGTTCTTGGATCTATTTGGTACTGTGACTTTCTCAATGAATCACTTACACATATTGGGCTGTTATATAACCATATACAGACCGCTGTATCTCATCTTTTTAGACTCACTTGTAACAGGGTTGGTGCCTCAGGATTGGAGGATTGCTGATGTGGTACCGATATTTAAGAAAGGTAAGAGGGTAGATCCAGGCAACTACCGTCCAGTAAGCCTGACATCAATAGTATGCAAAGTTTTTGAGGGCATTTTAAGGGATGACATGCAAAAATATATTGCAGAAAATAATATGATAACTGACAAACAGCATGGATTCATGAAAGATAAGTCGTGTCTAACCAACCTGTTGGGGTTCTATGAGGGGGTAAGTTCAAACCTGGATATTGGTAATGCAGCTGATGTGATTTATTTTGACTTTGCAAAGGCATTTGATACTGTACCACATAATAGCCTAATGCCTGCTTTACACGCTTCAATAAATCTTTCAATCCGTCGTCGGGGTCAAGTTGTAAGTGACGCACATCCTGCATCGTTCGTGACGTATTTGCGTGTGACACCTACGTGCAATCAAGATTGAACGAAAATACGGTGATCGCATACACGTCGTTTATTCCTCATACATTGGACGTTTTGTTGTATGAACCTAGTCAATTGAAACGTGTGACATCCCTCATACGATTTTGATGTCTGAGGCTATGTGCGCAGGTGTGCGCTCTGCACCGCAGCTTAAAAAAGGTCCGCTTCAGAGCGCAGCTGAAAAGCTGCGTTCTGAAGCGCCTCACAATGTCTGTCATTCACTAATCTCTGTCAGTCCGTCACTATCTCTGTCCCTCACTCTCTGTCCATGTCAGTCTATCCCTCTTACCCCCTCTCTCATACTCACCGATCTCCAATCCCCGGCCCGGCTCTGCACGGCATTCACACTGCTCCGGCGGCTTTTACTGTTTTGAAAAAGCCGGCCGCCCATTAAACAATCTCGTATTCCCTGCTTTCCCCGCCCACCGGCGCCTATGATTGGTTACAGTGAGACACGCCCCCACGCTGAGTGACAGGTGTCACACTGCACCCAATCACAGCAGCCGGTGGGCGTGTCTATACTGTGCAGTGAAATAAATAATTAAATAATTAAAAAAAACGGCATGCGGTCCCCCCCAATTTTAAAACCAGCCAGATAAAGCCATACGGCTGAAGGCTGGTATTCTCAGGATGGGGAGCTCCACATTATGGGGAGCCCCCCAGCCTAACAATATCAGCCAACAGCCGCCCAGAATTGCCGCATACATTAGATGCGACAGTTCTGGGACTGTACCCGGCTCTTCCCGATTTGCCCTGGTGCATTGGCAAATCGGGGTAATAAGGAGTTATTGGCAGCCCATAGCTGCCAATAAGTCCTAGATTAATCATGTCAGGCGTCTGTGAGACACCCTCCATGATTAATCTGTAAATTACAGTAAATAAACACACACGCCCGAAAAAATCCTTTATTAGAAATAAAAAACACAAACATATACCCTGGTTAACCACTGTAATCATCCCCAAAAAGCCCTCCATGTCCGGCGTACTCCAGGATGGTCCAGCTTCGCATCCAGCGCTGCTGCATGGAGGTGACCGCGGAGCTGCAGAAGACACAGCCGCACCGGTCACCTCCACACAGCAAATGAAGACAGCCGCGCGATCAGCTGAGCTGTCACTGAGGTTACCCGCTGTCACTGGATCCAGCGGTGGATGCAGCGGTGGCCGCGGGTAACCTCAGTGACAGCTCAGCTGATCGTGCTACTCACCTCAGTTGCTGCGTGGAGGTGAGAGGAGCAGCGGTGAGTAGCGCGATCAGCTGAGCTGTCACTGAGGTTACCCGCAGTCACCGCTGCATCCACCGCTGGATCCAGTGACAGCGGGTAACCTCAGTGACAGCTCAGCTGATCGCGCGGCTGTCTTCATTAGCTGTGTGGAGGTGACCGGAGCGGCTGTGTCTGCTGCAGCTCCGGTCACCTCCATGCAGCAGCGCTGGATGCGACGCTGGACCATCCTGGAGTACGCCGGACATGGAGGGCTTTTTGGGGCTGATTAAAGTGGTTAACCAGGGTATATGTTTGTGTTTTTTATTTCTAATAAAGGATTTTTTCGGGTGTGTGTGTTTATTTACTGTAATTTACAGATTAATCATGGAAGGTGTCTCATAGACGCCTGACATGATTAATCTAGGACTTATTGGCAGCTATGGGCTGCCATTAACTCCTTATTACCCCGATTTGCCAACGCACCAGGGCAAATCGGGAAGAGCCGGGTACAGTCCCAGAACTGTCGCATCTAATGTATGCGGCAATTCTGGGCGGCTGCTGACTGATATTGTTAGGCTGGGGGGCTCCCCATAACGTGGAGCTCCCCATCCTGAGAATACCAGCCTTCAGCCGTATGGCTTTATCTGGCTGGTTTTAAAATTGGGGGGACCGCACGCCGTTTGTTTTAATTATTTAATTATTTATTTCACTGCACAGTATAGACACGCCCACCGGCTGCTGTGATTGGGTGCAGTGTGACACCTGTCACTCAGCGTGGGGGCGTGTCTCACTGTAACCAATCATAGGCGCCGGTGGGCGGGGAAAGCAGGGAATACGAGATTGTTTAATGGGCGGCCGGCTTTTTCAAAATAGTAAAAGCCGCCGGAGCAGTGTCAATGCCGTGCAGCACCGGGGATCGGTGAGTATATGAAAGAGGGCTGCTCAATTCACTTACTCAGGAGTTTAGCGGTCACCGGTGAGTCCTTCACTGGTGACCGCTAATCAGGACGCGACACAGACAGAGCCGCAGCATGACAATGAAGTCTGGTGAGGTTCACCCGAGTTCATTCTTTCAGTGCGGCTCTGTCTGTGTCTGCTGTCATCTGCCATTCAGCTCTGCTACATGGCTGTCTGTGTCTGCTGTTAGCGGCCATGTAGCAGAGCTGAATGGCAGATGACATAGTAAAAACGCATCCCTACACATTACACACGCTTGGCAAGTCAATAAATAAAAAAAAAAAAAAGGGTGCCCAATGCATACGTCACAGAACACATGATCTAAAGGATCGCACACAAAATTGATCAATTTAACATAGACTACTAACGCACGTGTGACAGCAAATGAACGACCTACGTGCAATCTCATTCAATCGCATATGCGACCTGGGCGTGTCACATCGCATACGAGATCGCACACCTAATTGTAAGGTGTAAAGCTGGCTTTATACTAAAGCTCCAGAAGCAAGGACTAGGGGACACAATATGCAACTGGGTAAGGAATTGGCTAAAAGATAGGAAACAAAGAGTAGTCATAAATGGTACATTCTCTAAATGGGCTATAGTCAGCAGTGGGGTGCCGCAGGGATCTGTGCTTGGACCGATTCTTTTTAATCTCTTTATTAATGACCTTGTGGATGGGATTGATAGTACAGTGTCAGTCTTTGCCGATGACACCAAACTATGTAGGATATTAAAAACTGACCTGGATAGTACAATATTACAAAAAGATCTGGATAAGATGTCAGAATGGGCAGATACTTGGCAAATGAGATTTAATGTTGATAAATGTAAAGTAATGCACCTAGGACGGAGTATTATTATTATTATTTATTATTATAGCGCCATTTATTCCATGGCGCTTTACAAGTGAAAGAGGGTATACGTACAACAATCATTAACAGTACAAGACAGACTGGTATAGGAGGAGAGAGGACCCTGCCCCCGATGGCTCACAGTCTACAGGGAATGGGTGATGGTACAATAGGTGAGGACAGAGCTGGTTGCGCAGTGGTCTACTGGGCTGAGGGCTATTGTAGGTTGTAGGCTTGTTGGAAGAGGTGGGTCTTGAGGTTCCTCTTGAAGCTTTCCACGGTCGTGGAGAGTCTGATGTGCTGAGGTAGAGCGTTCCAGAGTATGCAGTAATCCTATAGCTGCGTATACATTAAATGGAAGTAAACTCGGGACTACAGAACAGGAGAAGGACTTGGGTATTCTCATTACAAATAAGCTGAGCAGCAGCACTCAATGTCAAGCAGCAGCTGCTAAAGCAAACAAGATTTTAGGGTGTATAAAAAGAGAGATTAGATCCCGTGATCCCAACGTATTGTTACCCCTCTATAAATCACTTGTAAGGCCACATCTGGAATACGGGATCCAGTTTTGGGCTCCACATTTTAAAAAGGACATTCAGAAGTTAGAGTCAGTTCAAAGGCAGGCAACTAGATTATTACAAGGAATGGAAGGCCTCCCATATGATGACAGGTTGAAAAAGTTAGATATGTTTAGCTTAGAAAAAAGACGTCTCAGAGGAGATCTCATTTATATGTATAAATACATGTGGTCAATATAAAGAACTGGCACATGACTTATTTCTTCCAAAGACAGTACTAAGGACCAGGGGGCACTCACTGCGAGTGGAAGAAAAGCGATTCCAACAGCTAAATAGGAAAGGGTTCTTTACAGTTAGAGCAGTCAGACTGTGGAATGCCCTACCACAAGAGGTAGTAATGGCAGATACTATAACAGCTTTTAAAAAAGGGCTGGATGATTTCCTCAGTACACAAAACATTGTTGGTTATAAATGACTTAGTGACTAAATGTAGAACTGGTGGAGGAAGGTTGAACTAGATGGACCTAGGTCTTTTTTCAACCTAAGTAACTATGTAACTATGTAGATATCTTCTTTTATGTATCTTGTAATTACAAGCTATATTCTATATATTTATGGTGTCTATACCAGCACGGCCTGACTATGATTCTTACTGAATGCCTATTTACCGATCGATATTTGGGGCTGTTAAATTACTTCCCCTTTCCACGGTTCCGATGTGCGAGTACGCATGCGTGCCGATGGCTCCGGGACGCTTCCACATCGCTGCGTCGAATTACCCTGTATGTGACGTCCGCTCACGTGACCGCCGCATGACTGTCATGTGACCGGAAGTGTTGTATGCAGGGCGACGCGGCGGGCGGGCGGCGTCCTTGGTTGCCGGGGCATCGCATGCGTCATTGCCCCGTCCATCAGACCTGATTGGTTGTTGTCTTCTTTAACCACTCTCCCTGACGAAGGCTTGGACAGCCGAAACGGCCGTCGGGTGACGCAGGTCACGGTATACTCCAAGGGTTTGTTCCTCCAGCTATGTTTGTACTTGCCATTTGCGGTTAACTACAACTTTAGATAACACCCTTTATTTCACAACTCTTATGGGTGTTTTATTGCTGGTAGCGTTATACTATGGTTTGGCCATTCTACCGCTTTGTTTTCTTCCTCGTTGACAACTTGTACCACCCCATTAATTATAGGATGGTAATTGAATAATATATGTGCACGGTCTTTAACTTCATTTATTACCTTGGACTTCCTGTTTCCTGCCTTTCACTTGTAATTGTGCCGCCATTCACCTCCCCTGGCTTTAATAAACATATCACTTTTTGCACTTTCAGGCATTGTAGTCGCGTATTTTTTCTCTTCTTTATTCATACTAATTAGCGACCGGTCTGGGTCCTATATTCCACCATGTATTTTGAATTCTCATTTTATTATATACCAACTTGTTAAATCATGGTGTGGCTGTGGTCCGTATTTATCAAGCTTGTAGGAAGTCTGGCTCTCTCTTTTCCTGTGTTTTTCTACTGAAACTCTAATCTCTCACTTCCTGGCCCCACCACTGTCAGGGAGGAAGCCTCTGGGTTCTAGTGTTCTCACAGTTCTTTTCACACACATAGAGTTACACACAGGAAGAGGAGACATGTTACTACCCACAGAACTTTGCACACTGTTACAACAGCTTAAAAGCTTGTTGATTGGCTACATTGTAGCCTTTCAACAAGCTTTATTCGTCTTTTGAACACAAACAGTAACAAGGATATCAGGTTGGAAGTCCATGCTTGAGTCCGAGACCTGGACACCTGGTGTTTGGTATTATCCCCAAACTTTACAGTTCAGGTTTGCTCAGCCCTATACAGAACCATTTCAATGACATACTTGTACTTCTTTACTCAGGTGCTTAATAGTTTGCTAAATAGTAAGATATTACTTGCTAGTGTCGCACCCAGGGACATGGGGTACTCTGTCCCGGGCAGTGTGTATCTTGGGATTGTCACTGTGGTGGATGTTGCCTAGTTCTGTGCCCTGGGCCCTTTTTGTAATGGGGGTGTATTTACAAGGGATTAGATTAGTGTTCATGCGTGACGCCACTTGCGGTGTTGCGGCTATATAGATGGAGCCACCGCTGCAGAATGTCACTACTGGGGCTGGTGTTAATTGCAGCCTGGATGGTAGACCCCTCGCAAGCAGGGCCGGGCCCCAGATAATGGGTGATGTGACAGGCATCGAAAGAAAGTAGTCCACACAGAAGTTTCGTGGAACTGGTTTTTACTCACTGCTGGTTGGTGGTAACTGGTTACTCGAGGCTGGCTTGTTTCACCTCCAGGTCTCCTTCATCCCAGTGCCAGTGTAGTAATCTGGTACCCTCTTCCCCTGCACCTGTCTCTGGTAAATGGGTCCCCATGGCGTAGAGCAACTGGGGGTCCCTGTCCGGTGGTTTGTCAACTTCTGTCCCCCTGACGGTAGCGTGAACCCTGTGGGGTTGGAGTCTCCGGTCCTGTCCCCGATTCTCCCTTTGCTACTGAGTCTTCGGATTTTTAGAGTCAGCGAGGTCCTTGATGGTACCCTCACTGTACAGGTCGGCTTGGAGCTGTTTCCTGTCCTAGGGTCCTGTACCCTGTCTGTGCGTAGTTCCGGGAGTACTCTACCGTACTCCACCGGCAACTACTCTCCTGGGTACCAGGTCACTGTTAACCCCCCGCGTCAGAACGTCTCCTCACGTCCACCTTCAGTCCTCTCCTACTACTCTGTACTGACTACTCTGACTGTTCACAGTCTGCCCCTCCCACCTGGTCAACTAGTGGACTGGACTGGCTCCACCTCTAGGCGGCCATCCATTGGTCCGAACCTAGCTTTGCACCATTGTATGGGGAATTGTTGGGGAAAACTGGGATTACCTGGGGTTTATGTGTGTTACCGGCACTGGTCTTACGGGGCCCTAGGGGTAGGCCCTGCATCCTGGTGGGGATGCAGAACCTTGTAGCACCCTGATAGCTTCAGGGGCGCAACATTAGCATTTCTGCATGGTCTTTTCAGCATGTATGAGATGCGTAGATTGGAAATTCGGAAAATTGTTTATTATGTATTTTTTTTTAAATAGTTCTTTGCTAATTTAAAAGTTTATATAACTGATAAATCAATTATGCCCCAAATTGGGTTAGTTAAAAAGAGGTGGACAAACCTTTTGGATATTGTTCCAGAACTGGACAAATCAATTTTGCGTGTTTAGAATTATTCATCTTTCCACCATAACAATTGTGATTTTAAAAGCATCCTTTACAATACATGAACCAAGGTCAGGAAAAGAGCTTTGTATCCGTAACTAGAAAACATCCAAAAAATGATGAGGTTTGCAAAGTATTAGGACAGCATACAGAGAAACATGAATTTCACAGGGAAAGATCTGTGAAGCATGCAGCACCTTCACACTGTTTAATAACTGCGTGAAGTTTAAATGCATCCATCCATTTAGCTGTGTCTTTTCTGGGATTAATATCCTCTTTCTACTGTATTTTATTACAGATCATAGGGAATAATGCTGGTTAGTGTTATATGGATCGTACTTTTTTGCAAATTCATTTAAAGGGGTTTTCCTCAACATAGACAATCACTTGTTCAATGCTGTATTCCTCCATTTAAAATAAATAAAATTGATGCTCAACAAACAGCACAATGTCAGTGATTTCAGTGCCAGGTCAGTGCCAGGTCTGCCAACGCTTCCATCACAATTATTATGCCACATGAGCACCGCAGCTCATTAATAACCACTGATATTCTGCAGTGCTCACATGGTATGACACTGTTAGGTGAACACTGGATAAATCTGGACATCGTTCCAGTCATGTGAATAAAGTAATTATTTATTTATTTTTTAAATTCAGGGGAATCCTCATAAATAGAGCTGAGCGGACGCGCAAAAAAACAGGAACGGTGCGTCCCTGCTCTCTTTTAAAAAGAATCTGGATCTGGTGTGGACTTACCAAGGCTCCTTCATGCCTGTACGCTGCTCCCAGGCACACATTCACTTCCTGGGCCGCTAATCAGTCAGACGCGCCCCCACCTTGAGTGTCAGTATGTCAGCTGACTGCATCCAATAACAGGAGACAGGACAGCTGGTGAGCGGGGACAGCAGTGTAACTGAAGAAGCGCATACACTCTAGCATCTACCGTGGGCCTAGAATGTATGGACTCATTCCAGGTTAGTGAGCGTGACCGGCTTGGTTGGTGGGTGTGGTGATATTTCATCTCATCCACCATAATTATGCAATGGGGCTTCGCCCCCCACTGCACCCTCCTATCTGGGGGTCTCACCCCCAAAGCCCCAAAGCTCTAAGCTATAAACAGCTCCATGCCCACGTGGAGTTAGAAAAAGAATGTTTATTTTGGCTGGAAACATTGGATGGCATTTTTAACATGCCCCTATCATGTGATAAAAAATGGTTTTTTGCATTTTTGGGCCAAGGGATGCAAATTTGATGATGACATTTTTACGTCATATTCCTGCACCCAATCTACACCTCCTGGCAAAAAATGGTATTTTTTAACACTTTTTTTGCCGCGGCTTTTTGCCACGATTTTCTGCCAGAAAGTGCACATTTGGTGCTGAAAACGTCTGCACCATATTTCAGCACCAAATTTGCACCTCCTGGCTGAAAAAACAACAACGTTTTCTTTGCATTTTTGGGCCAAGGGATGCAAATTTGGTGATGAAATTATTACACCATATTCCTGCACCTAATCTACATCTCATGGCAAAAACACTGCGTTTTTTAACTCAGTTTTGTTGCAGTATTTTTGCTGCAATTTTCTGCCAGAAGGTGGACATTTGGTACTGAAATCATCTGCACCAAATCTGAGCACCAAATTTGCACCTCCAGGCAGAAAAAATGGGTTTTTTTTTTTGCACTTTGGGACCAAGGGATGCAAATTTGGTGATTCAATTTTTACACCATATTCCTGCAATCCCCAGTGGGATTTTTTACTCATTTTTTTGCTGCAGATTTTGCCACTGTTTCCGATCAGGAGGTGCACATTTGGTGCTGAAATTGTCTGCACCAGATTTCAGCACCAAATTTGCACCTCCTAGCAGAAAAAAAACCCTTTTTTGCATTTTTGGGCCAAGGGATGCAAATTTGGTGATGACATTTTTAAATCATATTCTGCACCCAATCTACACCTCCTGGCAAAACCCCCCACATTTTTTTATGAATTTTTTGATGCGTTTATTTGCAGCAGCTTTTTGATGGGAGTTTTTCTGCGGTTTTTGCCAGGAGCTGTAGATTGGGTGCAGGAATATGGTGTAAAATTTACAGGACCAAATCTACAGTATATATCTTGGCAACTCCCCCCCCCAGCAGTTTTTTGCCAAGAGATGCCTGTCTCACCTGAGGTTAGGTTATTCACTTTACTGAGGTCACCTGCGTGAGGTCAGGTTACCTGCTGTTGCAGGTGGAGGACTGTGGGAATCTCCAGCTGTGACCACAAATAACCTGAGTGACATCATCGCTCATTGTGCTCAGTCATTGTCTGTCTCCATACCAGGCAGTCATGTTCTTTGATGCTTGCTGTAAGGTTCACATGTAGCAATGCTGAATTGCCATGGGATCTCGCATGGATTTTTTTGGCCCTGCAGGTGTGTTTATGGGTTAATATAGTGGTGAAGAGGGTATGTTTTGTCTTTGGTTCCAAAAAAAGGATTTTTTTTGGTGTCTGTGTTTATTTATTTTCACTTACAGATTAGTGATGCCGGTGTCATAGACGCTGCCATCTGTAATCTGGGGTTTAGTAGCAGCTGTGCATTGTTATTAACCCCTTATTACCCAGATTGCCACCACATCAGGGCAATCAGGAAGAATCGGTAAAGCACTGGGCTTGTCGTATCTAATCTTAAAAAAACAAAAAAAAACCGCGAAATGTGGTTCCTTTTCTTTTGATACACAGCCAAGATAAGTGCAGGGCTGGGGCTGTAGCCATGGGCTTTATCTGTGCTGGGTATCAAAATACCGGGGAACCCTGCTCCAATTGTTTTATTTATTTATTTTTATACCTCGATACTGACCCGCAGGCAGCACCTGTGAGTGATTGCAGGCAGACGCGGTTACACAGGCTGGGGGCGCATCTGACTGCAACCAATCACAGGCGACAGACTGGTCAGTAGGCGGGGAAATTAGGGAAAGCCGAGTGTATGTGATCGTGGCACAGGAAGTGAGTGTGCAACCTGGAGGCAGTGTGCCGCCATGGCACGGAGCTTCGGTAAGTATGAAGCGCTTGCTTCATTCTTGTTTTCTTTACTTTTACTTTATTTTTTTTAAATTCTCAAGTGCCAAATCCGGATCAAACACCCGGAATACCGCACCCGGGTCCGGCACCCAGCCATCTTTGAAAGCGTGCGAATCCGGACTTTTACAGTCCGCCCAGCCCTACTCATAAAGCATTCGAGGTTACGGATTAAAATTAAAGGACCACATTGTGTAATTATTTTATTTACATTTTATGGTCATTTTGTAAAGGGGGCCACTAAATGGACACTTTCAAGGTAGACTTGAAGGTGTCAATGGCCAGAAGCGATCACATCACTCCCAGAGATTTGTTTAATAGAAGAGTGAGCACTGGACTTCTTGGTCACTTAATGGCTGCAGTGCTGATATCAGAGGTGAATCTAGGATAGCCTGCACCTGGGGCAAAAATTCATCCCCCCCTCCTATTCACAGCTTAAGTGATTTAAGTAGTTGTCATGTTACCCCTCATGTAATTTGCATTCATACAGCCACATGCCAACTAGCTGCTTTTCCTGATTTTCTCAATGTTCAGTAAAAAACTGCAGGCCATGCTTGATTATGAGGAGCAGAATGAGAAACGAGTTGGCACAAGAGTTGAGCGTGGTTCGTGGTTCGTGGTTCTCCGGTTCGCGGTTCGTGTGATTTTGGGGACTGTTCTAGATAGAACTAGAACTCGAGCTTTTTGCTAAAAGCTCGATAGTTCTAGTTACGTTCGAGAACGGTTCTAGCAGCAAAAAGCCAAGCCAATTACTAGCTGGCTTTTCACTGTAATAGTGTAAGTCACTCTGTGACTCACACTGTTATGAAATTTCAGCGTATAGTGTGTGGGGACTGCGCATTCAGATCACTGCTGCTGGGATAATGGCGATCGCCGTTTTTTTTTTTCCTTGTCTTCCTTCCCTAAGCGCACGTGTAGTGGGGCGGGCCAGCATGTCAGCCAATCCCAGACACACACACAGCTAAGTGGACTTTTAGCCAGAGAAGCAACAGCATGTGTAATAGGATGTCCATGTCACATGTCCCTGCATTATAAATACGGGCATCTGCCCGTCTGGACGCCATTATCTGCCTTCTGCGTCTGGGTGTCAGTCACCGCAGGTGCAGCTCCTGTCTCCGATAGTGCTGTGTACGCTCTACACACAGCGCTATACAGAATAGGGATAGAAGTTTCTTTCAGCCCTTGTAAAGGCTAATAACAGCAGGCTCAGAGCCATAGGTGACAGTCAGGTCCGTGGAAAGAGGTTTTAACAGCTACAGATAAGAGTGTCTGTGTAGCTAAGGTCAGGGAGTTCCTTGCTGCATTTCACCATTAGGAGGGATAGAAAGTGAGGCTTCCTTTCCTCTACACTGACCCACAACCCGACCACTGTACCCTCCTGCCCTTTGCACACTCAAGCTCATTGTTACTAAGCCATTATACTAGCAAACACTGAGGAAACTTAGTGGCATCCTAAAAGTGGCTGTTGGACTTCCATTAGTGTCCTACTAGTGCAAATCTATTTGCAGCACCTCTTCATTGCACACTCAAACTCATTTTTACTAAGCTATTATACTAGCAAACACTGATGAAATTTAGTGGCATCCAAAAAGTGGCTGTTGTACTCCATTTGTGCCACACTGGTGCCAAGCTATTTCTAGCACCTCTGCATTATACCCCCCTGCTCTGTTTTTAATAAGCTATAATAATAGCAAAAAATGCTGCCAGTTAGTGGTATCCAAAAAGTGTCTGCTGTACTCCATTTGTGCCACACTGGTGCCAAGCTATTTCTAGCACCTCTGCATTACACCCTCCTGCACATTTTGCTATGCAAATTTTATAGCAAACTATAAAACTATATAACTATAGCCAACAAGAAGGTGCCCAGTCTTTAATTATGCTCCGAAAGAGCACACCTCCATGTGTTCAACCCATTGCGGCTTTAGGCCAGAGATAGGCAGGAAGAGGGCATCGATGCAGGCCGCCACCACAGTTGGTAACGCAGAACGTTTAAGAACAGCTCCTGTCCTTTCAGTCCTGCTAGTGCAGCCCAGTGGCATAAACAGGTCTGCTGCTGCTGATACGCCTGCTGTCCACAGGTGTGTCCCCTACACACACGGACAGCGTACCCAATGGCACCTGTGTTGTTAACAGTGAGTTCCGGGGCTGGGTGGTCATCTGGACCCTGTGACGCTAACAGAGCTCCCAGTCTCCAGATCCGAGTGGCGTCTAACTCGGTTCCGGCTACTATTTGTTTCAGAGTCAACCTGCTCTGTATCCTCCACCTAACCTTCCAGTTGCCAACCTCTCCTTTTCCATCTGTGAGCACGGTGGACACCGAATGGTGATTGGGATATCTACCTTTCTCTTTCTTTTCTTCTTAAAATTTTTTATAGCGGTAACATAGTATATACCACCTTATCCAAATCTGCCAGTCCCACCATACCAGATGTTGTTTCTTCAGCAAATGCTAATGTTGCTTAACCACCAAACCCACGGACACAAACTTTTTTACCCTTTCCAACACACCTGTTCCCCTTTCCACCAGCATCTGTCCTTTTTCAACTCAGTTTGTATATGACCAAAAATGCAACTCTGCAGAGACACCGTACTCAATGCCGTCTCAGCACAGCAGCCAGCCCTCGGTCCCTCAGATGTGGACAAGTAAGACCATGTCCTCCTATCGATGAAAAAGCATTGAGATTCACTCTGTGCACCACTGGTGTTTAGTGGAAAAGCAGATGTAAGATTGCGTAACACCTTCTGCTGATACTCCTGCATACGTGCGTCCCTTTCTATGGCAGGAGTTATTTCGCAACATTTTGTATTGTACCGGGGATCTAACAGTGTGGCAACCCAGTAGTTAGCATGACTTGGAATTCGTACAATCCGAGGGTCATGTTGTAGGTAGTGAAGCAAGAATGCGCTCATGTGTCTTGAGCATCCAGGAGGACCAAGTCCTTGGTGCGTTGGTGGCGGAGAGGTGAGAATCGTGCCTCCTTCCTCTGCCCTCTCCCCACAACCTTGCACAACTGAAATGTGAGCAAGCTCTCACTAATCTGCTGAGTCTTCCATGCCCATTGCCAGTTAGTCCTCCATTTCTTCCTGGGCTCCTGCACCTTTCTCAACTGTTTTGCTGATACTATGCGCCCTTGATAATCCCTCTCCCCCACCGTACCATGACTGCCGCCAAGGTGCCGCTGACTGTCTGGACCTTGTAGATCTTGTTATACCTTCCGCATATGACTCCTGCAGTACTTCCTCCCTTCCTCTTGGACCAACACCTGACTCCGAATAATGCTTACAGTGTGCTCCATCATGTAGATGACCAAAATTGTCACGCTGAGAATGTCATCGCCAGTGTTAAACATTTGCGTCGACATTTGTAAACTGTTTAGAACGGTGCATATGTCCTTGATCTGACACCACTCCAGCAGCGTGATCTGCACCACCTCTGGATCAAGTTAGCCCAGGGTATACATCATAACGTATTTCAGCTGGGCTCTGCGGTGCTGCCTCAGACGCTGCAACATGTGCAGATTCAAATTCTTGCGTGTCGGAACATCGCATTTCAGATGTTTAACCGCCAGACCTTAAGACTTTAGGAGCGATGAAAGTTACTACTACTGGGCGCGAATGATGGAAGTGAGCACATAGTGAGCGTGCCCGCTGTACAAGGCCATGTAGGCCGGGATGTTGTTTTAAAAATTGCTCGTGAATCAGATTAAACACGTGAGCCATACAAGTCACGTGTGTCACATTGGCCTGACGAAGGCACGCTGCCATGTTTGCATCATTGCCGCACACGGCTGTTAAGTCACCACCATAGTCCGCTACGTCAATTTGTACGCCTGTCGCAAGGTGACAACATGTTCCTTTCGTGCATAGTGCTAATGATGGGAGAGGAGTCAACGCCAGCGGCGCAGGTGGACGCAGGTTATGCTCACCCACTGGGCTGCGTTACCTTGACATATGCAGAACCAATGGCTGAATGCAGGTGGTGGGTATCTCACAGATGAAGTACGATCATTCAGCTACAACCAATGGGAAGACACAATACCCTTTTTTAGGCCCCTCCTGTCTGAAGACCACTGCCAGACATAGCTATGAACCTCTGGTTACTGTTACCCCCAGTTTAGTTTTATGAGTTTGTGTGCTTGTGTTACCTGACTACTTTTCCTGCTTGCTGTTTAGGTACCTCGTTGGCCGATTTGCATTTCACCTCTGCTTGTTTTCTGATTAAGTCCTGTCCCTCCCATTCTGTTCCTCTTCCTCAATTAATGTTTTGACCCTGCATGACTACTATTCTCTGGAACTGCAGACTTCCACAGGTATTGATCAACTTGGGCCCTGTGTCATTCAAAATCACTGTATAGGGGTTAAAGGGTTTCAGGGTTCTGGGGGTCCAGCTTGGTGAGTGGGTTCCCTCTAGCCTATCCTTTACAGCCCGTCTGAGTGTGTCGATCCAGGCAGGCGTTACACTGTGCCTTCGACAGAAGGACATGTAGGCCGGGATAGTGTTTTAAAAATTGCCGGAGATTCGGATTCAACACGTGAGCCATACAAGGCACGTGTGTCACATTGCCCTGAAGAAGGGCCACAGACTGTTTAGCATCATTGTCGCACCCGGCATTTCCTGGCTGCTGGTTGAGTGGAGACAACCATTGATGAAACTCGGTCTCACTCTACAGAGCTAACCGTCCACAACTCCTTAGCGGTGTCTCACATTTCCCCTACATTTCAAAGTAAACATTTGACCGCCTGATGGCCTTGAGCTCTGCTGCCAGCATAGTAAGGAGGTGTGTGGGATTCCTTGGGCGCAGTTACAAGGAAGGGCGGCCTGACCACACAAGGTTTGGGCTGAGGTGCAGGAATAACACGAGGTTGATGAGGCAGAAGCAGTGGAGGAACTTGTACATACAGAGGAAGGATTGAAACACACAACTCGTGGGGATGGAAAGACTTGTACAGCAGACACTGCTCCATCTATCACTATAGTTACCCAGTGCCCAGTCAGCGACATGTAACGCCCCTGTCCATGCTTACTGTTCCAAGTATCTGTGGTGAAATGCACCCTGTCATACACAGAGTTTCTCAAGGAAGCGGTGATGTTGTGTGCGACCTGCTGTGTTAGCGTGGGCACCCCTTTCTTGGAGAAGGAGTGGCAAATGGCCATCGGCTCTTGGGGCACTGCAATGGGCATAAGGGCTCGAAAATCCTCGGTGACAAAAGGGTGTAAAGGCAGCCTTTCTGTAGCCAACAATTGTGAGATGCTGAAACTAAATCTCTTAGGCATGTCATGCACTTCGAAAATCATGTAAAAAATAGCGAGGGGACTCCAACCACAGTCTCCCTTGTTTCCACTAATTGGGCCACACACACCCCACTTGACTGTCATCAGTTGACCCCCCTTTTCAAAATGAAAAAGATGCTTTGCATGAAGCACTCTCAAAAATACCATGCCTTTTGCCTCCCCTGGATGACCCAGGGGAAGAAAAGTCCTCTGAGAGCCATGACTTGTTCATCTTGGTTCTTTTAGAAACACAGCGAGGGGACTCCAACCACAGTCTCCCTCGTTCCCACTAATTGGGCCACACACACCCCACTTGACTGGCATCAGTAGACCCCCCTTTTCAAAATGAAAAAGATGCTTTGCATGAAGCACTCTCAAAAATACGCGTGCTTTTCTCCTCCCCTGGATGACCCAGGGGAAGAAAAGTCCTCTGAGAGCCATGACTTGTTCATCTTGGTTCTTTTAGAAACACAGCGAGGGGACTCCAACCACAGTCTCCCTCGTTTCCACTAATTGGGACACACACACCCCACTTGACTGGCATCAGTTGATCCCACTTTTCAAAATGAAAAAGATGCTTTGCATGAATCACTCTCAAAAATACGCGTGCCTTTCGCCTCCCCTGGATGACCCAGGGGAAGAAAAGTCCTCTGAGAGCCATGTCCACATTGTCAGTGGACAGACGCGTGTGCTTATCTGTCACCAGACCCCCAGCAGCACTGATAACAGGTTCCGAGAGAACACTGGCTGCAGGACACGACAAGATCCCCAAGGCGTACGTGGCGAGCTCACGCAATTTATCCAGATTGGAAGCCTAAAATGAGCACGGCTCAAGTTGCACAGTAATGGCATCAATGTTCCCTTGCATATACTCATATATCTGTGTCTCCTCTTTTTCCTCGTAATACTGTTTTGTTTTCGCATGAGAATTTGTTCTTGTCACTTTCCCATGTGTTTGTGTTGTGTTGTGAGTTGTTTGTCACCTTTTGGACACCTTTGAGGGTGTTTTCTAGGTGTTTTTATGTGTTTGTGATTACCTCCCATTGTTTCCTATGCGGTTCGAGCGGTTCGCCGAACCGGTTCGCTGAACCGAACTCGAACGAGACCTCCGTTCGGCGAACCGAACTCGAGCCGAACCACGACTGGTTCGCTCATCTCTAGTTGGCACATAACTAAGTATGATAACCGCAAGCAAAGCCAAATCCTGACGGTAAGTATATTACACACTGTTAAAATTTGACACGCAACAGTGGTTGCAGAAAATTTGCTCTGGACTGGAAAACACCTTCATACTATACAGTGCTGGCCAAAAGTATTGACACCCCTGCAATTCTGTCAGATAATACTCAGTTTCTTCTTGAAAATGATAGCAATCACAAATTCTTTGGTATTATTATCTTCATTTATTTTGCTTGCAATGAAAAAACACGAAAGAGAATGAAACAAAAATCAAATCATTGATCATTTCACACAAAACTCCAAAAATGGGCCTTTCAAAAGTATTGGCACCCTTAAACGGGCTTTACACGCTGCGACATCGCCCAAGCGATCTCGTTGGGGTCATGGAATTTGTGACGCACATCCGGTCGCTTTAGCGATGTCTTTGCGTGTGACACCTATGAGTGATTTTGAATTGTCGCAAAAACGTTCAAAATCGCTCATCGGTGACATGGTCCATTCTCAAATATCGCTGCTGATCGGTCTACGAAGCAGTTCATCGCTCCTGCGGCAGCACACATCGCTATGTGTGACACCGCAGGAACGAGGAACCTCACCTTACCTGCGGCCGCCGGCAATGAGGAAGGAAGGAGGTGGGCGGGATGTTACGTCCCGCTCATCTCCTCCCCTCCGCTTCTATTGGGTGGCGGTTCAGTGACGCTGCTGTGACGTCGCTGTGACGCTGAACGAACCGCCCCATTAGAAAGGAGGCGGTTCGCCGGTCACAGCGACGTCGGTAGGCAGGTAAGTAGGTTGACGGGTGCGCGCATGTCGCACAACCGATGGGGTCATGATATCGCAGCGTGTAAAGCGGCCTTTAGCCTAATAGTTAGTTGCACAACCTTTAGCCAGAATAACTACGAACAACCGCTTCCGGTAACCATCAATGAGTTTCTTACAATGCTCTGCTGGAATTTTAGACCATTCTTCTTTGGGAAATTGCTCCAGGTCCCTGAGATTTTAAGAGTGTCTTCTCCAAACTGCCATTTTGAGATCTCTCCACAGGTGTTCTATGGGATTCAAGTCTGGACTCATTGCTGGCCACTTTAGTAGTCTCAAGTGCTTTCTATCAAACCATTTTCTAGTGCTTTTTGAAGTGTGTTTTGGGTCATTGTCCAACTGGAAGACCCATGACCTCTGAGGAAGACCCAGATTTCTCTCACTGGGCCCTACATTATGCTGCAAAATTTGTTGGTAGTTGGAGATTGCTCATGGTTCCTCAAAATTTGGATTCTCAAGTCCTCAGACAGTTCTTTGGTCTTCTTTCTTTTCTCCATGCTCAATGTGGTACACACAAGGACACAGGACAGAGGTTGAGTCAACTTTAATCCATGTCAACTGGCTGCAAGTGTGATTTAGTTATTGCCAACACCTGTTACGTGCCAAAGGTAAGTTACAGGTGCTGTTAATTACACAAATTAGAGAAGCATCACATGATTTTCAAACAGTGCCAATACTTTTGTCCACCCCCTTATGTTTGCTATGGAATTATATCCAATTTGGCTTTATGACATTTTTTTTTTTTTCATTGAAGACAAATTAAATGAAGATAATAATACCAAAGAATTTGTGATTGCAATCATTTTCAGGAAGAAACTGAGTATTATCTGGCAGAATTGCAGGGGTGCCAATACTTTTGGCCAGCACTGTATGTCCTGAAAATGTCCTCAGTTCTATGTTAAGCAGTTTACAAACTTTAAATGAACAAAGGATTTTCCAAGAGCTTTTGTTTATTTCAGAAGCTTATAGACTTGTAAAATATGTAACTAAGTTTTGCTCCTCCTCTGCAGGTGAAGCGCTGCCTCTCCTTTGCTGCTCTGGTTTTTGTTGACAGGCTGCAGTGTTGACATCATGACTACAGCTCACATGAGTGATGCACCTAATTACTAGGCTCAGTCTTTTTGGGCTGACTGCTTTGTCATTATTGCTGAGCCCAGTGATTTGCTGTAGTTATCATGGGACCTGTAATCATGACATTACCACCACAGCCTGTCAGTAAAGAACAAAGCAGTAGGGAAGAGGCAACACTGGACCTGTGTAAGGTTGGGTACAGCTGAAAAAAAATGGGGAAATCCTTTTATGGAACTGTGCATGCACTAAAAACATCAATTCACTAATACAAGGTGGCCACAAGGTGTTTGGAGCCATATCCAGACTTACCCCAGTGGACAGAATTGGCTGAAAATTGGTATGTATGCTATTCTAGACATGGGGAAACAGAAGGCATCTTTAAAAAAAAATTTAAACCAAAACTAACCACCAGGTGAAAAAGTGGCACTGTACAATGAGCGAGCGGCCCAAAAACTGTGTGCCAATAATTGGAGATCTCACAATTGTTCCACAAACTAGCATAACTGTTTAATATGGCCACCATCATGTATGGTGATCATGTTCGTTCTATGCAGAACATGCTCGACGCTTGTGTGTAACATGTCTGGTGGGATGCTGCACACTTCCAATATGATGCGGTGTTTGACGTCAGCCAGGGTGTTGACATTTCCCCGATAAATACACTTTTTCAAGTGTCCCCACAACCAGAAATCAGAAGGATTGAGGTTGGGCGAAGACACTGCCGATGTTGGATTTGCGGAACGACCACTGTTTCCAGCATTGTGTGGTATCTCGCTGCTGTCAAAGAACTGGTAGCAACCCCAGTTGGCCTCATTTCTTCATAAAAGAACGGTCTGAGGATGAATGGTAAGGTGAAGCCACACCAAACAGTTACCTGTGGCGAATCCCCTCGATTGCATGTGGATTTTCGGTAGCCCTTATGCGACAGTTTTGTGCTTAATGATTGGGTAGTTGTGCTAAAGCTGTGCTGAAGGTGGGCATGTATCCCTTATTCAGAGAGGTCCAATATGCAGGATAGATTGAAGTGAAAGTACATGACTCGGGACAGTCATAAAAAGAATCTTATTAGTAAGCAATAAAAGAAAACCTTAAACAAACGTACATTAGAGGGAGATGAGATATATATACATATTTCCATTTGTGGATGGGATGAATGAATCTGGGAGATGCATGTTCTAACACGATCTTTGAAATTGTGCCTGGCTGCAGGGGAGGGTTTAAACTTCCCAAACCTGTAGAGCAGGATTTTTACTGAAGAGGGACTCACCTTACAGGGGGGATACTACTATCTATTATTTGTTATCTAGAGGCCAAGTGTATAGGAATCTGTTTATTCAGATAGTTTTCTACGACAAATCAACATTTTATAGTGGTTTGCTTGGATCATTCATTTTTATTCCATATATCCGATTCAGATGGCCAGTATTTATTTTTTCTAGATTTCCTCCCTCCATGGACATAAAGAAGTTATTGTATAAATGGACAGAATTATCACAAAGATACCAACAATTCGCTGATAATGTCCTCAATTTTGCAAATATGGAGGTTTTTCTATCCATAGGTTGTGTTGTGTTAGTTATAATAATCTTTATTAGTAATCTAGTTTATTAATAATTATAATAATTTAGTTTAAGCTCTGTGGATGATTTATGGTATTCTGTTTTTATGATATTTAATGTCTTGAATCATCTGTTTTCTTTTTGTAGAAAGAAAGATTGCAATGCAGATTTTTGTGGTACAAAGGTTGAAAAGCCATTGAAATGGTTTTCCATTATAAAGTTCTACATAACACAATAGTTATGGTGTTCCCGGTTAGGTACAATCTAGACACAATGTGACTTTTATGCCTACATGTAGAACTCCGCTGCCATATACTTTTTGAATCCAGTTATGCTTTGAATAATGGTTAAAAATAGGGTCACACTGACCATCATATTTAAAATATACAAACAACCAACATGTATATTAAGTTTAGTCCCTCCGTCTCCGTACAAGGGATATATAAATACCAAACTGTAATTTGATTGCCACAAATTCAAGGAATTTATAAATAAAATTGGTATTATCTCACCCAATTCACAGGTGACAATGTCTACATAAATTGCTAGGGTCCATTCATTCTTATACCGGAACCCATTGATAACCAGAAAGTTGGGAGGAACTTTCTGCTTATCAATGGGTTCCGGTATAAGAATGAATGGACCCTAGCAATTTATGTAGAAATTGGCACCTGTGAAGTGGGTGAGATAATTCCAATTTTATTTATAAATTCCTTAAATTGGTGGCAATCAAATTACAGTTTGGTATTTATATATCCCTTGTACGGAGATGGAGGGACCAAACTTAATATACATGTTGGTTGTTTGTATATTTTAAATATGATGGTCAGTGTGACCCTATTTTTAGGTTTTTGTAATTAAAAGTTATATTTTAGGATGTAAAAATTATTTCTATCATCAATTGCTGATTTATTTAATTATCTAATGAACCTTGTGGTAATTACGAAGTAGCTATTGTGTGTATGCTTTGAATAATGGTTTTGAAAAGCGGGGAAAAGTTGATGTGGAAAGTCACATCTATTTTTAAGTTTGTAATTTGTTTGCCGATTTTTTCTTTTAAGTTGTCTTTATATTTTTATCTGTAAGGAGGATACAGCAGACATACATATATCTCATAATGGCTCTGATGTAACAAGAATTGGCAGGGTTTGAATATATCTCAGATGAGCCCATTGGTAATGCAGATTTTGAGTTTTTCCACAGATGGATCGAGATATCAGGATGCTGGTTGATTCTATACTGGATATGTTGAGGTTACACAACATGAGGAAATAAAAATCGAACCACTTGCTCCTCTCATTTTGGAATAGGAGAAAGATGAGATTTGCGATCACTGTCATTTGTAGAGCGGAGGGGAGTAAGATGGTCAGAAGTGTGTATAGGCAGCAGATCTCTCTTAATATGACATGATAAACCTATAAAGACTGTAGAATGCGTTTGAGCCCAGATGGAGGCTCTCCTGTTATCAAATAAGCCTGGCATAGTGGAGATGGCACGCACACCTGAGCTGACTGATGGAGCCAGAGGACATGCTTGCACAGATACAGCTGACAAGGAAGTAGTGAACGGGCCTAGAATTGGGGGTGCTTTACCAATGTAGACCAGTACCATACCTTGGTGGCACCTGTCACATCCGTGACGTTTGTCACTCCTTGTGTTCTTAAATCCCTACAGGAACAAGCAATTCAGAAAGCAACAGAGTGTGAGACACAGGGAGTCAGTTGACTGAGGAAGGTCTGTGGACAAAGGGTATAAGCTTTCTCTGCCATGAGCTATCTACCCAGTGATGGCTCAGGTAACTGACAAAGATGATTATAAGTGTGATGGTAGACAATGTATGGGTCGCATCAGTGTTTAATACCCAGGTGGCCAGACTCACCCAGTCTTGTAAGACGTGTGCTTAATATAAGGTAGAAAAACTGTAAAGACATCGAAGAAACACCCCCCTTATCCACTCTACTGCTCTGGAGATTGCAGATTAGTCATATAAACCTACACATGATTTGTATGAGTTTGTGCATGGTATGTGAATTTCTTTTCTGGCTTGCTCTCAAACAGATCCAGTACGGAAAATGTTACTGCTGAAAAACTCATGATGGTCGTGGTATGTAAAAATGGGGTTCTTAAAAGTGGTAAAAGTACATATTCTATAGCAGAGGTCATTATAGAGATCTTACAGTATCTGTGGGAGGTGGGAAGGCTGAATGGAACATCAAAAATGTAACAATCCACAAGTTAATAGTGGACACTGGAAAATTATGTAACAAAGGCTTGTTTTCCTTTCCTTAATAAATAGATCTCCATATAAGATATTTTTTTATTTAGCACCTAGAACGTGATTATGTTTCTCACAGATGCTACAGATACAGTGTGATATCTTGACCAGTGAGATATGAGCTTTATACAGCTGCCTATACGGTAGGATAGACATTTTTATTCTCCAATTCCAGATCCTAAATGAGTGTCAGGAGCACATGGTTTCAAGCCAGGAGACTGGGTGATCCTAAAAATACGAAAGCCATGAGCAAGGATAAGATGGGTCGATCCAGCTTTTCCCAACGACATCAACTTTCATGAAGCTTGAGGGAAACCCCCATCTGGACACAGCAAGTGCTGTAAAGAGCCATAGTACCTACAAAATGAGGGTCACAACACACATAGTGCTGGATTAGCTCACATAGGACCTTATGTAAAATTTCTAGATTGGGATTTATATACAGGAAATAACCAAGACAAGGGAACAATGGGTACTGGAACATTACATGAATAAGGACTCATGGTGGGAAAAACATTATCTGACCTGAACCAACCAATTAGTTTAAGGATTTAACTGACTTTTTAAGGATAACATACACCTGTAGGTAACTGGCATTGTCTTATTTGTTGGTATTTGAAGCTGTAAAAGTGCCACTCTGTGTTACTGAAGGTAATCGGATCCATGTGTAAGGGAAATCTTGTTAAAGGCCTCGTGGTGGTAGATTATGGACCCGAGACAAGAAAAGATCCATTAGTGTTGTGATACAATCAGGTGTATTCAGAGGTATAAAACTCTCGAGGACAAAGGATAGCACTCAGATATCAACTGAGAATCAGTCTTTCAGAAACAGTAATGCTAAAAGCTGCAGCATAAAGGTAAGAAGCTTATTCTTATAATTACCTTACTCTTTCTAATCAATTTATCTCAAAATCTGGGTGAGCTATTTTGCATTAAATAGTCTGTTCCAAAAACTGGGACGTTACCTATGCCTTTGTGAACTGTATGTATGGGATGTGATCAGTGTATAAGTTTGAAAAGCTGTTATTGTTTGTTTTGTCTTTCCCTGTGTAAGGAAGATGATCAAGAAAGGAGTAGAAACATCAGTTCCCACTTTCCTAGCTCAGGAGGTTAGTTATTCTGTAGCTATAGAACAGTTAGGTCCCCTTCAGTCTTTCACAGTCCCCAACTAGGCAATCAGAGTAGGGAAAGTACTTTGGGCTCTAATCAAAGTCTTTACCAATGGGGGCAAAATGAAAATGAAAGCAGACAGCAAAATAAAAAGAGTTGCAGCTGGGTATTAGAGACTGATGGTTTATGGGACCACTGTAGGGTCAGCAGGTTAATAAAGTATTTAGCGGGGACTGTTGAGGAGGCACTTTCTTTCAAATACTTAATTAACCTCTTGACATAGGGTATTGTGGGAAGTATGTCCAATGAAATCGAGACTCCATACATAAGTCAGTTTTCAAACACACACACACACAAGATAAGATAGGCTCCGATGACATCATAAACCTGCCCACCAGTGTCACCATAGATCCTCCTCAATGACATCATAGACCTGCCCACTAGTGTCACCATGGATCCCTCAATGACATCATAGACCTGCCCACCAGTGTCACCATGGATCCGCCCACTCTGATGACTTCATGGACCTTCCCACCAGCATCACAGATCCACCCATTGGTCAACCCATGGACCAACCCACTGACCAATAAACGCATCCGGGCATGCCCACTGTAGAGCCGACCATGCCCCTTTTCCTAGTTTATATAAGTCCATGTTTCTTCTGGAATAAAGCTCTCTTGGTGTAATTTTGCTCGGATCAAGAAGAGAGTTCACATCTGACTTTGTTCGATGTTGATTTTTCTTAAGCATACACTTGATCCAAATTATTTAGGTTAGGAGCAGGCAACTTGTGAACCTTTGTAAGAGTTCACCCTAACAATATTACTTGGAAATAGGATATAAAGGGTGGTCTGGGCTTATCACAAAAGTCTGCAGTCACTCTATGTGACTGCAGACCTGTGAATCCTCACATTGTGTGGATTCAGCGGCAAGACAGAGCAGTCATGTGACCACAAGTATGCAATATGACCACACCCGGCCACATTCCGACTAGAGGTGTGTGACCTTTGCTGAATACAAGTGGGGGGAGCCAGGACTATCTGAGAGTGGCATGTAACAAATAAAAAGTGTAAATACACAGATTTATTCCTACTGTACTATAATACAAAATGAGATTTTTAGCAAACGATCAATTTTTTGAGCCACCCCTGCCACGTCATGGCAAATCTCAACAAGGGGGTCCTACTCTATTTTATATTTCATTGTGCCATGCGGCCTCCTAGATAAATTAAAAGCAGAACCATATTAGAGCAACACATACCTGTGACCTTTATATAACCACTTCCATATCGCAAAAAGAGGCAATGGCGGATAAAAGGCAGCCCAGGTCCCAGCATGTGCAGCAGACGCCACACAAACCAGGACAATGTCAGAACTGGTTCTCAAAATGCCAGACCAGCAGCCATACAAGTGAAAAAACATGTTTCTTTGCTTGCCTTTAGCCACAAATTAAGCATTGCTGCTTGTTTTTAGCTTTTAACCCTTTTTTCTTTCCTGTTTATCTGACTCACCTAGGTTATGAAGTCTTGGCTGTTGTCTTTCTATTAAGACCTTTTACTTTGTGTTTAATTTTCTCTCTTATCTGCACTTTAGTTCTACTGAAATTGTGACCTTATGCATTAACCTCTTGATGAGCTGAGACTTCTGTGTTAGTTGCGGACTGCTCTTTCTGCCACAACCTGAAGAATCCCCCCAAATATATATACATATATGTATGTCAATCCTATCGTGGTGTGGATGGTCAATGTGAGCTGCACCTTTTTTGTTGGACTTCTTGTAGGCACTTTGTGCTCCACCCGAGTATACTGTACCTGTATGATGTGTAGGAAAATATTCTCTCTGGATACGGCGGAGGAAATATTTTCTTATACACTTTCTGAAAGTAATTAATATTACAGCTACATAAACAGAGCATTGAAGCATAACTAAACCGGGATACTGTTATATACATATTATTCAAGAGTAAATGTCAGGATAGATGGAATTATACCAAATGTAGTTACAGTTTGATGGAAAAAACAATATTATATCAACTATTTTACATTTAAGAACATTTAAGCTGAAGACTATGTAAGCGTTTTCACATTTCATGCCTGGCATGTACAAATCCAACGATTTCTCTAACATTGTGTGACCTTTTATTTGTAATAAATAATATTTTAAATGTTTAGTCTGCTTTTCAAACATTCATCTATATAAGTACATCTCATGTACAGGGATTTTATAACTTTTCACGTTCACGAATAATGGAAATTGTGATGGTAATAATTTCAATGCAAAACATAATGATCATGTGTTTGATTATAGTCTATTATCATATGGACCTATTGTCATAAGGATTTTATACCCCAACTAATGTCATGTAAAGGTGCTTTAATAATGAGCAAATTCTTACCTTTCTTGTAGAAATCCATTTTGCTATTTTAGAATAATCTATAGTTGAAAGTGTAAGGTAATGAGCTGCAGGTGCAGTGGGTAGGTCCTGCACTTTCTGCCCTCCGGCTTCTCTGCCTGTTCTCCACCCCCTGACTGCCTCCTGCAAGTGCATTGCAGGTTCTCTTTAAATGCAATTTTTGCTTAACTGATGTATGAACATAATAAAGCATTAGAAAATAGAAAAGTAATTGCCCTCTTTTAGCTGCCCCCACATGTGTACTTACCACATTTAAGCTCACCCTCAGATTCCCTTATCATAAGAATACAATGCAGATTTGTCACACAATGGTACCCAGTAGACCTCGTTTGATAATTTTAGGCCTTTTTATCATTAGACTTATAAGCATGGATTTTATACTCACCCTTCGGCATTTTCACCTTTTATCAGCGTCATTCCGGGCCAGTGGAGCCATCTTGTGACCGCAACGTCTGACTGTCTATACTTCAGCAGTTACATCACAAGCTCTCAATCCAAGTCTATGAGAGGCTTGAACAAAGCTCTCATAGACTTGGATTGCAATGTGACCTCCGGTGTGCTCCATGAAAAACTGGAGTGAGTCAGCAGTTGACAAACAGCCAGAGACCGTCTGAAGCGGCAGTGATAGAAGGTAAAAATGCCGAGGCTGAGTTTAGACCAAGGCAGAGACCTTTAAATGAAAGTGTGACACCCTGGCCGGGCCAGGTAGTCACAGATAGGCCCCTGCACAACACCTTTCCGTCACAAGTGACATCATCCAACCTTACAACGCTAGTCACCCCCCTCAGGGCTAGATGGACACACCAGGGGGCGGAACCAGGTGGTTGGAAGATGCCCACCAAGGAGTCTAGACAGCCCGGGGCGGGGAAAACAATAGTTCAGTTCAGTTACAGATCAGTTTGCGAGTTCAAGGAGAGTGGAGGTCAGGCCTGTGTGTCAGGCCTGAAGCAAACTGACAGGTGCCAGGGTAGGAGCCCTGGTGACTTTGGCTAGGAGGCAGACAGCGGTCTCTGACTGCAAGGAACCAGAAGGACGGCTCGGTGGAACCAAGGTGGACCGGGACAGGGTAGTGGCCCGCCGGTACCTGCCCGGGGAACCAACCCAGAAACCGGAGCATACAGGGGGGTACTCAGACCCTGAAGTTAGGTCCAGAAGCGACTGGAACTGGTTAATTAACTGATTGAGGCCAGGACTAGAGGTCCTGTCCCACCCAAAGTCCCGATTGAAGGCAACAACCCACCAAGGGGGATAACAGGCCACCACCAGGGATCAGAGATCCCACGGGCCAGCATCTGCGGGCAAGGGCTCCTTAGGCCACATCCAGCCGGAGCGAACTCCTGAAGTTGCAAGCACAGGCAGTCCACCATCACACAAAAGTGCAGAAGAAAGACAGAGACCACCAGCCGGGCGGGGGACCAGAATGCAGCCGGCTTTGGGCACCGACGACCATCACCTTGGTTTACCAGAGACTCGTGTGTTTCTTCATAGTGAGTACACCAGCACCCTGCGGTCACCCATTTCCTGCACCAGTGAATCCCAACGGGTCCCCGGGGCCACCATCCCTGCCCACGAAGGGGTTAACAACTTGCTGCACAGCATCTCCCCCTGGGTGCCCCGTAACTGCAGCGGTGGTGTCCAAACTCACCACATATCGTGGGTGGCGTCACGAACCTAGTATGGCCCAGCCCGTACATATACGTCCTACATCCACCACCCCCAAACCCTTTTCATTTGGAGTGTCCGCGGGATCCCCATGGTCCAGAGACCCTCGAGTCACCCACCGGAAGGCCCGGACCTTAGCAGCGGCAGGCTGCTGGCACGGAGACGGCACACCCCGAAACTTGGCATCACGAACAGGATACTTACCCATCCACTTACCTTGTGGAAGTGCGCCTTGTATTGAAGTCAGCGGTGTGCAAAATTTTCAGAAACCGCCATCTTGCCGCCATCTTTTGGTGCGGAGATTTCCCGCCCAGAGTCTCCTTCCCCGAGAAAAGGGGCGCGAAAGCCGAAGCCCCACCCCCTGGGAACACGGCCAGAAAGCAAGGCCGGAAGTCGCAAAACGAAACTTACCGGCCTGAGAGAGGAGTGCCAAGAAAAGACCAAGGGGGAGCAGATGGAGGATGTCTGCTCCTAAACCTGATGCCGGCCCTGCGCTGACCGCTGGAGCGGTGGCGCCCGTGGGGGAAGCAGCATGAAGATGCTGCAGCTCCTGCTCTGGCCGCAGGCGTGGCGGACCCCGAGACTCCGGTGGTGAATCCCCGCTTAGCAGCTGGCGATGACCCACCTGCCACAGGGAGGATGTCGGCTCCAGCAGTCCGCCCCGGCCGCGACGGGGGTGGCGCCCGTGGATGTGGCAGGTGAGGAGGCAGTGGCAGCACCCACTCCGGCCGAAGGAGCAGAGGAGCCAGAATGGAACCGTTTGCCGCCGGGGACGGCTGCCTGGTTAGAACAGAATTTGGCGCGGTTCTGTGTCCAGGTGTGGGTCAAATCGATGCAGCAGGCGCTGGGTTGGAAGGAGGAGATGCAGAGAATGATAGCGGTGGTGTGGGCCCACTAGAAACCAGCTTCGTCAGGGGCACACTGTCAGGATAAAGCAACGCAGACCCGCCCGATTCTGCTGATCCATTCGGAGGCAGAGCCTCGGACGGCTCAGCTCCAAGAGGAGATGGTGCCCCCTGCAGCACAAACCCCGGACCCCCGGAAAGTCTACAGTCCGGAGGTGTACTGCACTTGGTTCGGAAAGCCCCATCTCCAAGCAGCTGGTGGAGCCACGTAGCCCTATGCCACCTGAGTTCGATTCAGAGTGTTAAAGAGGTAGGGGTTCCCAGCTAGCTTTCTGCAAAGAGAAGTATACAAGGCACCCCCAAGATGATTTGAAGAAAAATTTATTCATGTGCGTAACAAAAACGTTTTCGGTCCTATGTGGACCTTCCTCAGTAGCACATGTGTGAGGGAACACGCTGTGTGGGCTGTCAGATGCGGAATCCGCCACTGTATGGGAACACAGAGTCTCCCTTTTTTCCAAAAATTGGGCCACACAGACACCCCATCAGTGGCAGCACTTGTGCCCTAAGTTGTACACTTCACAGCTAGATTTGCATCAAGCACATTCAAAATACACAAGCATTTACTCTCCCCAGGATGACACAGGGGTAGTAAATTCCTTGTGGATCCATGACTTGTTCATTTTGATGAACGTTAGTCTGTCCACATTGTCACTGGACAGACGCGTGCGCTTATCTGTCAGCACACACCCAGCAGCACTGAAGACACGTTCAGAGACAACGCTGGCAGCTGGACACGACAAAATCTCCAAGGCGTAAGTGGAGAGCTCTGGCCATTTTTCAAGATTTGAAGCCCAAAATGAGCAAGGCTCCATTTGCAAAGTCATGGCATCGCTGTTCATTTGGAGATACTCCTGGGAGATTCACGCCCTGCACTTGCACGGTTGTTTGGTGGAAAAGCCGAGCTAAGATCGAGTAACAGCTTCTGCTGATACTCCTGCATACGTGCGTCCCTTTCTATGGCTGGAATTATGTCACAAAATTTGGACTTGTACAGGGGATCTAATAGTGTGGCAAGCCAGTAGTCATCATCACTTCTAATTTTGACAATACGAGGGTCATGTTGGAGGTAGTGTAGCAAGAAGGCACTCATGTGTCTTGCGCAGCCATGCGGACCAAGTCCACGCTGTGTTTGTGGCATAGAGGTGCTAACCGTTCTTTCTTCCTCTGACATCTCCCCCCAACCTCTTTCAACTGAAATTTGACCAAGGTCTCCCTCATCCGCTGAGTCTTCCATGTCCATGGACAGTTCGTCCTCCATTTCTTCATGTTCTCCTGCACCTTCCTCAACATTTCGCCTGCTACCATGCGCCCTTGTTGATCCCTGTCCTCCATGGTCCCATGCCTGCCGCGTTGGTGATGATGAACATCTGGACCTTGGTGATGTTGTTGTGTCTTGCGCATATGAATCCTCCTGTAGTTCCTCCCCTTCCTGTTGTCCCACCCCCTGACTCCGAATAGTGTTTAGCGTGTGCTCCTGCATGTAAATGACTGGAATTGTCATGCTGATAATGGCATTGTCAGCGCTAAACATATTTGTCGCCATGTCGAAACTGTGCAGAAGGGTGCATAGGTCCTTGATCTGAGACCACTCCATCAGGGTGATCTTCCCCACATCTGCATCTCGTTGGCCCAGGCTATACGTCATGACGTATTGCACCAGGGCTTGTCGGTGCTGCCACAGTCGCTGTAACATGTGGAGAGTCGAATTCCAGCGTGTCGCCACATCGCATTTCAGGCGATGAACCAGCAGGCCGAAAGACTTCTGGAGCGATGCAAGTCGCTCAGCTGCGGCGGTTGAACGGCGGAAGTGAGCAGACAGTTTTCGTGCCCTGGCCATCTAGGCCGGGATAGTGTGTTAAAAATTGCTGGACAACAAGGTTCAACACGTGAGCCATACAAGGCACGTGTGTCACCTTGCCCAGGCGAAGGTCCGCACCCAGGTTTGCAGCATTGTCGCACACGGCCTTACCAGGCTGCAGGTTGAGTGGAGACAACCATTTATTAAACTCAGTCTCCAGAGCTGCCCACAACTCAGCCGCTGTGTGACTCCTATTTCCAAGACATGTCAAGCTAAAGACCGCCTGATGCCGTTGCGCTCTGCTGCCAGCATAGTAATGAGGGGTGCGTGATTCCTTCTGCGCAGTGAGAACGCTGGTGGCCTGACCAGGCAGGCTTGGGGCGGAGGTGGAGGACCCAGATGAGGTGGAGGAGGCAGAAGCAGTGGCGGAACTTGGACAGACAGAGGATTGACACACAAGTCGTGGGGACGGCAAGACTTGTGCAGCAGACCCTTCACCATCTATCACCATAGTTACCCAGTGCCCAGTCAGCGACATGTAACGTTCCTGTCCATGCTTACTGGTCCAAGTATCGGTGGTGAAATGCACCCGTTCACACACAGAGTTTCTCAAGGAAGTGGTGATGTTGTGTGCGACATGCTGGTGTAGCGCGGGCACACCTTTCTTAGAGAAGTAGTGGCGACTGGGCATCTTGTACTGGGGCACAGCGACAGACATAAAGTCTCTAAATTCTTGTGTGTCCACCAGGCGGAAAGGCAGCATTTCGGTAGCCAAGAGCTTACAGAGGGATAAAGTCAACCTCTTAGCTTTGTCATGGGTCGCAGGAAAGGGCCTTTTATTTGTCCACATCTGAGGGACAGAGATCTGGCTGCTGTGTGTAGACGGTGTTGAGTAGGGTGTCCTTGGAAAAATGCAGGTTTGTGAGTAAAGTGCAGGTGGAGACATGATGTTGCCTTCATCCAATGTTGGTGCTATCGATGTCTGAGAGAGCTGTACACACGCACTTGTTTCCCCTTCCAAACCAACTGACGACCTACCAAGCAAACTGCATGTTGCGGTTACAGTGGTGGAAGTTGTGCGTGGAAAACCAGGTGTGACAGCTGTCCCCACAGTCCTAGAAGATGAAGAGCGCGCGGATGCATTGGAACGAGCAGGCGGTGGATGGTTCGCTCCGCTAGGCCGCATTGCAGCACGGTGAGCTTCCCACTGTGACATATGATATTTATTCATGTGACGATTCATGGAAGAAGTTGTCAAACTGCTGAGGTTTTGACCTCTACTAACAGAATCACGACAAATTTTACAGATCACATAATTTGGGCGATCTTTTGCTATGTCAAAAAAGGACCAGGCTAGGCAAGACTTAGAGGGCATGCGACCTGCTGATCCACCCCAACTAGTGCTCAGAGGCACAGTGGTGGCTGAGGATGCAGTTGTAGATGTGCTACCAGTACTCCGACTCTGTCCAGGAAGGCGCAAGGTAACTTTGTCGTCAGTTGCATCCTCCTCCACCGTCTCTGTTGACCTCCTCGAGGGCCTGACTGTGGGTTGACAGTAGGTGGGATCTAGAACTTCCTCATCAATTGTTGTGTTTGCACTCCCCTCACCCTCAGACCGAGCCTCTTCTTGCCCTGACCGAATATTTAAGTTGTCATCACAATCTGGTATCTGCGTCTCATCGTCATCAGTATGTTCCTCATTGTCTATTACAACAGGTGTTTCAGTTTGTGAATAAGGGGTCAACATTATGCTTAGAAACTTGGTCATCACGGCCTGAATCTGAGTCACAAAGGTTCTGGGCATCACTACAGACCATTTCCTGGTCTGTACTCACTGTAGCTTGGGAGCAGACCTCTGATTCCCAGGCTATAGTATGACTGAACAGCTCTGCAGACTCAGCCATCTCAGTTCCACCATACTGTGCAGGGCGGATGGAGACTTCACAGAGCTGGGAGAAAGCAAGTGTGATTGGGATGACAACTCAGAGGACTGGTGTTTTTTGGATGCGGTAGTTAAGGTGGAGGAGAGGGCACTTGTTGGACCACTTGAGATCCATTCAAGCATTTTCTTTTTTTGGCCATCATCTACCTTTGTTCCAGTTGTTCGTGTCCGTAAAAAAGGGAGCACATCAGATTGTCCACAGTAAGTAGTAGACATCTTACTTTTGCTGGAAGATGGTCTATCTTCAGCAGATGTTAATGGAGCTTTGCCACCTTCCCCACGGACAAACCCTTTTTTTCCTTTTCCAACACGCCTCTTCCCCTTTCCACCAGCATCTGTCATTTTGCCACTCATTTTGATTGCGACAAGATTGTGCACTTAAAATGTGGTAGTTAAAATTGAGAGGTGGTGTAGATTGCAGCGGTGGTCTATCTTTATTAACAGCAGAATAAACAACAATAACTATCCCTGACAATGCAACTACGGCCCTTAAACTGGCAGCATAGTTTGCTAGTATAATGGCTTAGTAAAAATGAGTTTGAGTGTGCAATGCAGAGGTGCTGCACATAGATTTGCACCAGTGGGACACTAATGGAAGTCCAACAGCCACTTTTAGGATGCCACTAAGTTCACTTAGTGTTTGCTAGTATAATGGCTTAGTAACAATGAGTTTGAGTGTGCAATGCAGAGGTGCTGCACATAGGTTTGCACCAGTGGGACACTAATGGAAGTCCAACAGCCACTTTTAGGATGCCACTAAGTTTACTCAGTGTTTGCTAGTATAATGGCTTAGTAACAATGAGTTTGAGTGTGCAATGCAGAGGTGCTGTACATAGGTTTGCACCAATGGGACACTAATGGAAGTCCAACAGCCACTTTTAGGATGCCACTAAGTTTACTCAGTGTTTGCTAGTATAATGGCTTGGTAACAATGAGTTTGAGTGTGCAATGCAGAGGTGCTGCACATAGGTTTGCACCAGTGGGACACTAATGGAAGTCCAACAGCCACTTTTAGGATGCCACTAAGTTTACTCAGTGTTTGCTAGTATAATGGCTTAGTAACAATGAGTTTGAGTGTGCAATGCAGAGGTGCTGCACATAGGTTTGCACCAGTGGGACACTAATGGAAGTACAACAGCCACTTTTAGGATGCCACTAAGTTTACTCAGTGTTTGCTAGTATAATGGCTTAGTAACAATGAGTTTGAGTGTGCAATGCAGAGGTGCTGAGTGTGCAATGCAGTGGTGCTGCAAATAGCTTTGCACCAGTGGGACACTAATGGAAGTCCAACAGCCACTTTTAGGATGCCACTAAGTTTACTCAGTGTTTGCTAGTATAATGGCTTAGTAACAATGAGTTTGAGTGTGTAAAGGGCAGGAGGGTACAGTGGCAGGGTTGTGGGTCTGGGTAGAGAAAAGGAAGCCTCCCTTTCTATCCCTCCTAATGGGGAAATGCAGCGAGGAAATCCCTGACCTTAGCTACACAGACGCTGTCATCTTGTGTAGCTGTTAAAATCTGTTTTCACGGACCTGACTGTCACCTATGGGTCTGACCCTGCCGGTATTAGCCCTTACAAGGGCTGAAAGAAATTTCTATCCCTATTCTGTATAGCGCTGTGTATAGAGCGTACACAGCAGTATCGGAGACAGGAGCTACGCCAGCGGTGACTGACACCAAGACGCAGAAGGCAGATAATGGCGTGCTGGAGGAAAATGTCCGTTTTTATAATGCAGGGACATGTGACATGGACATCCTATCACACATGCCGTTGCTTCTCTGGCTAAAAGTCCACTTAGCTGTATGTGTGTCTGGGATTGGCTGACATGCTGGCCCGCCCCACTACACGCGCGCGCTTAGGGAAGGAAGACGAGGGAAAAAAAAAAAATGGCGATCGCCATTATCCAAACAGCAGGGATCTGAATGCGCTGTTCCCGCACACTATACGCTGAAATTTCATAATAGTGTGAGTCACAGAGTGACTTACACTATTACAGCGGAAAGCCAGCTAGTAATTAGCTTGTCTTTTTGCTGCTAGAACCATTCTCGAATGTATCTAGAACTATCGAGCTTTAGCAAAAAGCTCGAGTTCTATTTCGATCTAGAACAGCCCCCAAAATCACTCGAGCCGCGAACTGGAGAACCTCGAACCGCGAACCGCGCTCAACTCTAATCGCAAGCACAGGCAGTCCACCATCACACAAAAGTGCAGGAGAAAGACAGAGACCACCAGCCGGGTGGGGGACCAGAACGCAGCCGGCTGTGGGCACCGACCAGCCATCACCTTGGTTTACCAGAGACTCATGTGTTTCCTTCATAGTGAGTACACCAGCACCCTGCAGTCGCCCATCTCTCTGCACCAGCGTATCCCAACTGGTCCCGGGGCCACCATCCCTGCCCACGGAAGGGTTAACAACTTGCTGCACAACATCTCCCCCTGGGTGCCCCGTAACTGTAGCGGTGGTGTCCAAACTCACCACATACCGATTGGGTTGCCTCATGAACCTAGTAAGGCCCAGCCCGTACATAAACGTCCTACATCCACCACCCCCAAACCCTATTCATTTGGAGTGTCCGCAGGATCCCTCGGGTCCGGAGACCCTCGAGCCACCCACCGGAAGGCCCGGACCCGAGCAGCGGCAGGCTGCTGGCACGGGGGAGGCACAAAAGCACCACTCCAGTGGTAACAAAAACAAATGCTGGAATGGTGCTTTAATAATTTTTAACATTTGCAATTGTGAAGCACAATCGTCATCTATTAGTTCTGTATCATTCCTCTATGTTCTACAGCTGTTATTATCATTTAAGATGTAAACATTCTTTAGAGGGAATGCCTGGCTAAAATAAATTTGTTGATTGGTGGGGGTCTGACTACTGGGACCAGCACAAATATGCAAAATGGGGAACTTTTATTTCCATTAAAATGAAGTTACAATATATATGAGAACCTTGCATTACATTTATTCCCTATGAGGCGAGGATCGCATTCAGATTTTTCTTGCAGTCCCATAGGGAATGAACAGAGAGGTGGTTGGGCATCTGACTTGCTGTGACATCTTGTAACGAGGATACAAGTTTACAACCTACAGATTGGTGCAGTTACGAGTGATGGGTCACTCGCTACTCAGCATGTTATTTTAAGTAATAACTTGTTTTAACCGGACAACCCCTTTGAAGGGGTTGGCCATTCCTAAGAGAACCCCTTCTCGTTTCACATGTTTTCCCTGGTTAAAATATAAAAACCTATACTCACATCCCATGCTTGTGCCATTTCAGCAGTGTCGAGCCTCCCGTTCCTGGAGTTAACGTGAGGTTGTAACGTTACGTGAGCCCAGTGTCCAAACACTGCCAACTTCTCTTGTCCCGAGGCTGCCACTCACTTCGTTTGATTAACTAATTTGTCTAAGGCCTCTGCCACACTCACGTGGAAATCATGCACGTGCCGCGAGACACGTATTTTCCCTGCATGTTGCGTGTGGTAAGTACATGTCTCTGGTACGTGCGGTCCACGTGTGTTCTCCGTGTGCTATCCGCAATAACACACGGAGAACCAGTAATTTGCATACTCACGTGGTAGATGCTGCTCCAGATCCAGCCGAAGATCCAGGGTTCTGATCTTCGGCTCCAGCCCCGCCCACTCCCAACTGATGCTGCTTCCGGCTGAGCGGAGGGGCGGTGATTAGAGCCCGTGACATCACGCCCACCTCCTTTACACGCTCATAATGAGCAGCGGCCTGCAGCAACTGTTTGGAGCGGAAGATTCTGCAGGGCTGGTGGAGGTGAGTGTGTGTTTTTTTTATTTTAAAATAATGACACGTGTTTCTCCGGCGCGTGACACACGGGACCGCATCCATACTACATCTGTGTGGTACGGGTGCGGGCCGTGTGACACCCGTGCTGCCGGAGAACACGTGGACATGTCAGCGTGCGAAACACACGGACACGCGTAAGTACGGAACGGACACACGTTCCGTTCCAAAATACTTATGTGTGTCCAAAAAATTATGAAATCATATGTCCATGTGTGTACGTGCCTCCAGTACGTGAAAAAACTGGCAAACACGTACCGCAGGCACGAACGTGTGAAAGAGGCCTAAGGCCCCCTTCACACGCACGTGTCTCCGGTACATGTTAGGTCCGTGCCCGCATGTACCGGAGACACGGGCACATGTAAACCCATTAAAATCAATGGGTTTATGTGCATGCACGTGTGCAGCCATTGGCCCGTGCCTCCGTGTGGAGCAGACGTGAGACCGTGTGCTCCACACGGATGCATGTCCTTTTTTCTACGGCAGCACGGTTGTCACACGGCCCGCGCATGTACCACACGGATGTAGTGTGGATGCGGTTCCCTGTGACACGTGCCGGAGAAAACACACGTGTCAGAGAAAAAGTAACAAATCTTTACTCACCTTCTCCTGCCCTCCTGTCTCTGCCGCTGCTGTCACTTGCTGCTGACCGCCGCTCATTGTGCTCATTTAATATTCAGTTCTCTGCGGCGGAAGCAGCAGCAGCGGGGAGTCGCCAGGGCTGGAGACCGAAGATCAGCACCACGAACAGCGACGCCAGGGACAGGTGAGCAGAAAGTTCCCGTAAACACGGCACACGGAGGGGAAAATGCACCTTTGACACGTCCGTGAAACACGTGCGTGATTTTCACGGACGTGTGAAGGGGGCCTAAAGGCAGGGTGAGAGAAGACAGTGGTGATTGGATGTCGGGGCTTGCATGATGTCATAACCTTACTGTGAACCGCAGGAAGGGGAATTGTGACACTGCTGAACAGCTGTCATGAGAGGTGAGTGTAGGCTTTTTTTCTTTTAAATGAAGGAAATATTTGGAATGAGAAGGACTTTTCTAGTAAACATCCTTAAAGACTCTTTAAGTTTTACAGTAATGTTCAGTTTAAAAAGAAGTTTAAATTATAAGGTCTGGTGGCAATTTCACTTTTTAATGACAGGTATTAAGACAAACATAAGATAATATAATCGGTGACATATTAAATATTCTATACATATAGCATTCATTATATTCAGATTTTTTCTTAGAAATTTGAATTTTTAGTTCAAGGTGTTATCTGAGACTTAATGTTTGTTTCTAAGCTAAGCTAATTGCCTGCCTGTTCTGCACGGTGACGATCTCTCGAGCTCAAAACTTGGACCCACTCCTGACTCCGATTCTCCTACTGCATGTAACATCATGTGGACAGAGCAGGTTCTTCTCTTCCACTCTGTACTGTCCAATGGGCATTATTGCTGATGTCAAGTTGATTGATACCTGCCTACCTGAGACACATAACATTTGTCAAATTGGAGACACATACAGTTAGGTCCAGAAATATTTGGACAGTGACACAAGTTTTGTTATTTTAGCTGTTTACAAAAACATGTTCAGAAATATATATATATATATATATATATATATATATATATATATATATATATATATATATATATATAATATGGGCTGAAAGTGCACACTCCCAGCTGCAATATGAGAGTTTTCACATCCAAATCGGAGAAAGGGTTTAGGAATCATAGCTCTGTAATGCATAGCCTCCTCTTTTTCAAGGGACCAAAAGTAATTGGACAAGGGACTCTAAGGGCTGCAATTAACTCTGAAGGCGTCTCCCTCGTTACCCTGTAATCAATGAAGTAGTTAAAAGGTCTGGGGTTGATTACAGGTGTGTGGTTTTGCATTTGGAAGCTGTTGCTGTGACCAGACAACATGCGGTCTAAGGAACTCTCAATTGAGGTGAAGCAGAACATCCTGAGGCTGAAAAAAAAAGAAAAAATCCATCAGAGAGATAGCAGACATGCTTGGAGTAACAAAATCAGCAGTCGAGTACATTCTGAGAAAAAAGGAATTGACTGGTGAGCTTGGGAACTCAAAAAGGCCTGGGCGTCCACGGATGACAACAGTGGTGGATGATCGCCGCATACTTTCTTTGGTGAAGAAGAACCCATTCACAACATCAACTGAAGTCCAGAACACTCTCAGTGAAGTAGGTGTATCTGTCTCTAAGTCAACAGTAAAGAGAAGACTCCATGAAAGTAAATACAAAGGGTTCACATGTAGATGCAAACCATTCATCAATTCCAAAAATAGACAGGCCAGAGTTAAATTTGCTGAAAAACACCTCATGAAGCCAGCTCAGTTCTGGAAAAGTATTCTATGGACAGATGAGACAAAGATCAACCTGTACCAGAATGATGGGAAGAAAAAAGTTTGGAGAAGAAAGGGAACGGCACATGATCCAAGGCACACCACATCCTCTGTAAAACATGGTGGAGGCAACGTGATGGCATGGGCATGCATGGCTTTCAATGGCACTGGGTCACTTGTGTTTATTGATGACATAACAGCAGACAAGAGTAGCCGGATGAATTCTGAAGTGTACCGGGATATACTTTCAGCCCAGATTCAGCCAAATGCCGCAAAGTTGATCGGACGGCGCTTCATACTACAGATGGACAATGACCCCAAGCATACAGCCAAAGCTACCCAGGAGTTCATGAGTGTAAAAAAAGTGGAACATTCTGCAATGGCCAAGTCAATCACCAGATGTTAACCCAATTGAGCATGCATTTCACTTGCTGAAATCCAGACTTAATACGGAAAGACCCACAAACAAGCAAGACCTGAAGGCTGCGGCTGTAAAGGCCTGGCAAAGCATTAAGAAGGAGGAAACCCAGCGTTTGGTGATGTCCATGGGTTCCAGACTTAAGGCAGTGATTGCCTGCAAAGGATTCGCAACAAAATATTGAAAATAAAAATATTTTGTTTGGGTTTGGTTTATTTGTCCAATTACTTTTGACCTCCTAAAATGTGGAGTGTTTGTAAAGAAATGTGTACAATTCCTACAATTTCTATCAGATATTTTTGTTCAAACCTTCAAATTAAATGTTACAATCTGCACTTGAATTCTGTTGTAGAGGTTTCATTTCAAATCCAATGTGGTGGCATGCAGAGCCCAACTCGCGAAAATTGTGTCACTGTCCAAATATTTCTGGACCTAACTGTACATGCCACGCCAATGGTAGGCTAGTATTGCATTGGCATTTTGGCTGCCATATGTGCTATGCCTAGTAACTGTGGCTGATTCTATATATTTTTCCAGGATTGACTAAGGGTTGTAAATATTTTTGAAAACATTATACCGGTGTCAGAAATGTATGTGAAACCAAAATGTTATACTGTCAAAGTACATGGAAGTGTAAGAGATGAAAACCCTCTGTACTATAGGAAAAAATGTAGAATCCGGTAACAGCAGCACCTCTGATGGAAACAATACTGGCAGTGGATTTACCAAATGGTGGTCACACTTGGCATCCTATCAATGGGCAGATAGCGGACGGCATAATGGAAAATATATCATATCACTTGTCTCAGTCAGAGCAGGATGATGTGGCCTTTGGCAACTACACCATTGAGTCAGTGTTCTGCTCATCTTCTTATCTGTCATAACATTTAATGTAGATAGCTGAATTTCCATTCCATCATTAATACTTGTTTCTGATCTACCCATTAATTCCTTAACCCACAGTACACTGGGTGCTAAAGAAAATATTACTTGACAACAACTTCTTCCTATTGACTAATAGGAAGAGATGAACAGAACAGTGAAATTTGGAGGTGCGGTTACAGCCGCCACTCACTATACACTGAATGGTGTCTGAATACGGACTGGTTGTCCCTATAACTGAAAGCTAAACGCTGCTGGAAGGAATACATTTAATTTCCTCCTGGCAGCGGGGCTCTGTGTGCACCTGGCAGGTTTAGAACTCTATTAGCCTGCAGATTAACCCCATAAAGGCAGTTTAATAGCATTTTTTCACATGACAGATTCACTTTAAGAAAGGAATTAATACTTAGACAGGTTCATAAAAGCCTTTGTATTTGTTTAATCATTTTAAGAATAACAAACCTGTTGTTGACCTCAAAAGAGGGATAATTTTTGGATGGCTTATGAAAAACTATTGCTTCTTCATTTATTAAGAAAAAGCACTCAATGAACCAGAATAAATTGTGCAGCCACTATGGCTTCTTCTGTTTCCACCGCCTTTGTATAAACAGCAGCAATGCAGGCTTCTGAGCTTCAGAAGGATTTTTTTTCAGATTTTAACAATTTAAATAGTTTTAGAAGTCTCCTACTGTAATGTGTTGTTAATTAGGCTGCTACCACCAGTAATCTTCTGCATTCCCTGAGCCAGATAGGATGAGGTGACTTGAGCATTCATAAAGCTGTGTTTGCATTAAAAAGCCCAAGAAGTGTTAATACAGTTCCAAGAAACCTCCGAGTGTTGTACATTTATTATCCATGCAATATGGAGTACTGAGATTCATGGCAAATTTTAGGAATTAATTAAATTTTGGGGAAAAATTTGGCAAAGCTGAGTAATTTGAATTGCAAAAGATTTGCCATCTTAAATAAATTTAATTGACTTACGTGTCCTAATGTGGATGTACTTTTCAATAAAACAGTTGCATTTGATATAACAGGTGCGCGACTAAAATGCTGTTTGATTATTTTCATCTAATTTCCATGTATTTTGGTGTGCTGAAAACAAAAAAATATTGGAAAAAAATCCTGGACATCAGGATTTGCCACAAAGTGCTAGATTTTCTTCAAATTAAGTAAAGTTTTCTCAGTTTTTGGTGTTTTTTGATCTTAGGGTTTTTAACCTTCAAGATATACAATGCTAAAAATAATAACTTTCAAAGAAAAGAACTCTCAGAGTGAGCTAATGAATCCAGCATCAACATGTTGCAAGCTGAACACGTGGACTCGGACATGCCCGGGCCTGTTTTTTTTTGGGTCTCACCTGTTCACACTTTTTCATCTCTGTTTATGTTTGCTGGTCATTATTCAATCATGTTTCCCAAAATTAGCATTATGGCTCAGCGGAAGTATATTAAGTCGCCTGACAGCTTCTGTTATATTTGTGGTAAATATGCAGTGTTGAAGCAACAGCTGAATTTTACAGACAGTGTGAAAGAAGTATACTTCAAATACTTTGGACTAAAGCTTGGAGATCAAAATAAAGCTTGGGCGCCTCATAAAGTGTGCAAATGGTGTGTTGAGGACCTTTGAAATGGGTTCAAGGTTAAGAAAAAAGCTTTCCGTTATGGGATGCCTATGGCATGGCGAAAGCAAAAGAACCCTAGTGACGATTGTTACTTTTGTTCATGTGATGTGAAAGGGTATAATGCAAAATGGAAGCATTCCATTTCATACACCAATCTTCACTCAGCATTTTGTCCCATCCCCATGGCACAGATATACCAGTACCCAAGGCACCAACTACCTTGGAAAAGTGAACTAGCTCCTGATGAAAGTTAAAGGGCGCTTTACACGCTACAATATATCTTACGATGTGTCGGCGGGGTCACGTCATAAGTGACGCACATCCGGCATCGTAAGTTACATTGTAGCATGTAACAGCTACGTGCGATTGCAATTGAATGGTAAAACGTTCATCGCATGCACGTCGTTCAATTCCTAAAAATTGAACGTCAGGTTGTTCATCGTACCCGGGGTAGCACACATTGCAGTGTGTGACACCCCGGGATCGATGAACAGATCTTACTTGCGTCCTGCGGCTGCCAGCCGGCTATGCGGAAGGAAAGAGGTGGGCGGGATGTTTACGTCTTGCTCATCTCCACCCCTCCACTTCTATTGGCCGGCTGCCGTGTGACGTCGATGGGACGCCGAACATCCCTCCCACTCCAGGAAGTGGATGTTCGCCGCCCACATCGAGGTCGTATGGACGGGTAAGTACGTGTGATGGGGGGGTTACTCATTTGGGGGCGGGTACGATCGCATACGATATCGTATGCTGGATTGTATGGTGTAAAGCAGGCTTTAGTTATACCTGAACCAGATGATGAATCAAGTTTTTAGTTTGAAGATGATGCAAGACCAAAATTGTGTTCCCAGGGAGGAAATGAGTGATTTGGTAAGATATAAATCTTCCCAAAGATGCCACTGAGTTACTCGGATCAAGGCTCAAAAGCCGGAATTTATTGTTGGAGTGTCAGGAGTGTCTTTTTCATGGTTTAGACATCATGAAAAGGAGTTCATGCCTTATTTTGCCCAGGAAGACAAGTTAGTTTATTGCATCGATGATGAAGGTTTGATGGGTTAATGAATTAATTAATATTCAATGTAATTTACCTGTCTTTAGATTTGTGGTGTAGCACTGTCATAGTGAACATACAAATCAACATTTTTCTATTGACAGTAAATCAACATCTGAATTGTGATTTTTGGATGGTTTTGGTCCCATAAAAATGACATCATGGAACTGATCAATTACAAAGTGGAGTGGAAATATCAGATTCAGGCCCCAGAAGGACGGTTTGAAAACCTCTGCTCTATATCATAGTTACATATTTTATACATAACCCTACATATATGGGTGGAGTATTGGCCATTGTGCTTTGCTGGAAAAATAAAATTAACTTTTGAGACTATGAGATATTTTTTTATGGCCAAAGGCTATATACTATCATACAAAACTTGAACTACAGAGGTCACTTCCTACAACATAAAAAAAAAGTTGAAAAGACTTATAGGGTGAATAAATACTAAATATATATTACATCCTACATAGTTAACCATTCCTGAGTGGTAAAATTCTTAGAGACAAAAAAGAGTGGAACTACGGAGATGCCAATACGAAGTGAAGGTCATTCCTGGCTCATAGCTTATAACTATTCATCTCTTTCTATTGACATAACCTTGGCATTTAAATGCCACATATAGGCAAAACTGAATTTTAAAATTACAGAGTAGGACACATGAAAATCAGTTTTCCTTCATGCTATAAATGCATTCTCTGTTTCTACATGTTGTGTTTAGTTGCTAGAGTTGCCTGGTTTTATTTGGCATGGTTTCAGAACTTTGCAATATGATACAACACATTAAGAGCGCAAATGCACAAGTCTATGTTCAAAACAGAAAGAGAGAAACATATTTAGTGGAGTCCCCAGTGCAATGTGGTTTTTATGAGCGCTGGAGGTGAAATCATTATAGCTTTCAGCAAGCATAAAGAGGAATCTGGTGCTCACAATCAATACCTCAGACAACATCTAATTCTTCTCTTCGCTGGGCCAGGAAGAGGATGTGTGTGAGAACCGTTCCAGCTCTCAGACTGCAGGTGCTTGTTGTCACTCCATTTTTTATCTTTATTGCTTACAAACTGCTGTGGGTTATACTTATGACTCCTAGGCCAATATTATGGCTCATTACTGTAAAGCACAAGTCAAGAGCCTTTAACCTCCAAGTGCATCACTATCTATATCAAATATGGTTCCAAAAATACAGTTCTGTTGCTATAACATAGTGACATGAGTTGCAATCTCACATTCGAAATAAGTACATATAGTTGACCAAAATAATAAAAAGGCTCTCCTCAAAAGACAGAAAAACCTAAAGGAATAAAAGAAGTTTGATGGCCATAAATAAATAGTAGTAAATCTTTTAGTAGAAGGAACTTAATAAAAACCTATAAAATTGAGGATGTCAGGCAGAAGACTAATCCACTAGGTAAGGCCAAATCTCCAAGTTTCATATTGTCATCAAGCATATAAATAACAAATACCTATAATGTGTATCCCCAAAGCAATAGTGTGGAGAATAACATAAAAGGCTAGACCTGCGTGGTTCATGATATATAAATATGTATATGCCGGCATCCCCGCACTGTCCTGCCACTCTTCCCCAGTGGGGACACTAGCACACTCACCCTCCCGGCTGTTCAGCCGTGATTGCTCCGTGCCTGCTTCTTGCTATTGGCTCCCAGGGCTTGCGCACGCTGCACAGGTTCTAGGAGTACATGAGTACACTTAGGAAGCGCACACCTATTCTGAAAAGGGGTAGTACATCCTAACCTGGAAGTGCCTCTCAACCCAGGTATTTAAGGCACCCTCTCCTTATGGGAGATGCCTGGGCAAAATGGTCTATATCTAGAGATGCGTTTCTTGTTGTGCAGGTCCCATATTTATGTGCTGCTAAGTTACTTATACTTGTCTGTTTTATAGTCTCGGATGCTGCTGTGGCATCGTCTCCTATTGGCAAAGTCTGCTATATTGGCCACTGCTACATCGTATCCTATTGGCCAAGACTGCTATACCGGCCGCTGCTACATCGTATTCTGTTGGACAAGTCTGCTATAACAGCCACTGCTGCATCATACCCTATTGGCCACGCCCGCCATACCAGATGCTGCTGCATTGTACCATATCATTGTACCATTGTCTCCTCATCTGAGACTGTCCATGTCCATACCCCTGGGGTCAGTTATGGCAGCATCAGTCACCCTGTGTGGCATCTGGTTCTACCTGCAGTACAACACCCCCAACATGAGGGGCTCGAGTGAAAACCTGGTGTTAGCATTGTCATGCCCCTCAGGTGTTCTGTGTGCTGTGGCCCAGTGGATCCACTCCTTTCTCGCCCAAGCAATCATTACATAAACTTTTATTGAGAAGTCTATTTTAAAGCAATTTAAATAGGAAATATTAAACATTTATGAAAATACAGGGGTAGAAAAACAATGATGGGTGAGTATGTATATTCCCCCAAGACATTTAATAAATATTACATATAAAAAAATTGATCACATATTTACAGCTAATAAATACAAATAAGGTAATGTATATGAATGAGTATTCAATGTTAAAAAGCTGTGAGACCCACAATATATATACGCTATGAAATATGGTCATAAATTATAGAATGCTTACCCACCAACACATGAAGCACGTTTCCTCATTGCTTCATAATGGGTGGTTGGTGAAATGATGAATAGATTATTTACATTAACCAATGAGGAAGATCTAAGCAGGTGAAGAATGTAATTTTGTATAGACTTACATTGTGCAAACACAAGCACACAGGAAGATACCGACACATGATTATTTTAATGGAAGGACAGTGTTGTGGTTTTGGGAACAAACCCATGGGTGGAGACATATAAAGATATAAGAGTCACATGTTATGATCAGGTTGCACATGTACCGCCCCGCGGGCTCGGCTGTGACCGCCAAGCCACTCGGATCCGTGGTCGCACTGCGGGTGGTGGCTCGAGCCTCTCACGGACCCGGGGGTCACGTCACTTTGCAAGGGAGTTGGCGCTACACGCGGGGATTTGGGGTGTTTGGATTTGAGGTGATAGTTTGTGACGCCACGCACGGATTGTGTTGATTGTAGACACCACCGCTTAGGTGAAAGTGTAGGGGCCCCCGGGAGCGGTGTAGTAGCGCAGCTAGGTGTTGACCCCTCCGTGTGTAGGGGATGTTGGTCCCGGGGTCCGGTGGGCCGGGGCCCGGGTGCAAGGTGTAGTGTTGCGGTGCAGCGCGGCGCGGTGCCTGATGGCACTGGTGTACTCACTCTGACACAAGACACTGGAGTCGCTAGTAAACCAAACAGAGTGATGAACGGGGCCCGCAGCCAGCTGCAGCTTTTCCCAGATTAGGTAGGTAATGTTCGCTTTTCTCCTGCACCTCTGTATGTGAATCTTGACTCCTGTGCCTAGGCACCAGTAGTCCGCTCCCTGGCGTGTATCTGTCGTAGGAGCCCGTTTGCCCGCAGACGCTGGCCCTTTGGATCTCTGGCCCTTGGCGGTGGCACTTATCCGGAATGGTTGGGCTGTTGCCTTCAATCGGGACTTAGGTGGGAATGAACCCCTGAGGTCCAGACCGCAATCAGTTAATTTGACTATGGTGGTGGCTTCTAGCCTAGTTCGGGGTCTGAGTACCCTGCCTGGTGCTCCGGTATCCAGTTTGCTCCCCGGTTCGGTTCCGACGGGCCACTACCCTGTCCCGGTCCCTTACGGTTCCACCGGTTGTCTTCCCTGGTCTCCTGCAGGCAGCCACTACCGTCTGCCTCCTTGCCAATGGTAACTGGGCTCCGACCCAGCCACCAGAGTAGTCTTTGGCAGGCCTGAGCACAGGTCTGCTTCTGGACACAACCTCCCTCCTTCACTGTCAAAACCACTCTCTCTACTCACTTGAACATGACTACCAGGTTCCCGCCTCCAGGCCTGTGAACTCCTTGGTGTGTAGAGCCAACCACCTGGCTCCACCCCCCCTGGTGTGGACATCAAAACTGGAGGGTGGTGACAAGGCTTTTAGTTTGACTGCTGTTACCTAACTGGGAAGGGGGGCGGTGTAGTGTTGTTGTGTCTACCTGGGACGACCTGGATAGTCCAGGGCGTCACACACACAAATCATGTGATCGCAGCATCAGGGAAGTAGTAGGGCCGGAATACATGAAGCTTCCAATAGAAAAGTAGGTGGGGGCCAGAAAGTGACGTGGCAGTCACATGAGCGGCAAGGTGACAGAGTGACATTCTGAAATGCCATAGTATGTACACAATAAATATATGAAATTGGAATTACATTACTGCTATATAAATTAGATGAAAAAATTATTATATAAAATGTTTTGGGGAATAAACCTATGTAATATGTGGGTAACTTAAAAAATGTGGATGAGGATTGCACATATAAATGCAGTACACATACATGTGTGCTGATGTGGAAGTGTAAAAAAAAAATCAAATCGCGAAGGTGCAAAAAATATTAAGGTGCCAACAAAAATCCCTGAAATTATAGAAAATTTTAAAAATTATAAAAACACAATCAAAGAAGCATCCAAGAAATTTGGAAATGTTGTCATATGGCCAGTGGGGATGTATGAGAAAGAGATGTACAAACAATTGCACAATGTCAATTGTTACAAGAAATTGTCACTCAATCCTTTGAGTTTGTATCAATCTCAACTATTTGATCTTTCAACAAGAGGAATGGACAAAAGGATACTTTCAAAACACCAAATGGATGGCCCTTATTTAAAAAAAACCTTACTATTGCTACAATATAGTTTCTTCCCAAGATGCACAAAGATCCAAGTAACCCTCTGGAGATTCAATCATGTCTGGCATGACCAATCTCTATAAACCCTTATGCAGACTCATTAATTTTTATCTAAAGCCAATTGTTGAAACTACTCTCTGACATCAGGTATACATTCGACATGGTTCTGAAACTGGATGGTCTTCATGTTGAGGAGGATATATTACTAAGTCACATGTGACTTCGAGTCGGTTTTTACGTCCATCACACATGAGCAAGGAAGAGCAGTGAGTAGAGTACTGCAATGGGGGCCACTCATTCACTCTCATTCCCTAACCTATTTTTGAGCTTATGGAAATGGGATGTTTTCAAGAGGTTTACTTTTTAGGCAGATATATAGATGACATCATGATGATATTGCATGGTCCCAAAAGTGACTTGGACTCATTATAATTTCTCCAAAAGTATAACATCAGGCTTACACATCTGGTTGACCCCATAAACATTGACTTTCTTGATATCTCCATACCTAATGGCAACACTGGATTCTTGCAGATGGATATACAAAGAAAGATAATTCCAGTGAGTACCCTCCTTCATTTCTCCTCATCACATTATCTCAATTGTTACGGAACATAACCAAGGGACAATATTTGCAAGCTCGTTGGATCTGCTCCAATGAAATGAAATACAAATTACCGGAAGCAGATCTGACTAATCGGTTTAAAGATCCTTGATACCATGTATTTAATGGGCGAAAGAAAGACCAAAGAAAACCAAATGTACTGTTCTTCTTGTTCCAAAAAGGAAGAAGGATGATGACCTTGATCAAGTCAGATTTGTCTGTGATTATCACTCTCGCCATGATCAGATATGGACATCTTGTCTAAACATTGGCCTATCCTTATGTGTGACAACATTTAGTCTACATATCTTCCTGATCCCCCTTTATGTTATTCAGAAGATTGAGGAATCTTTGGGACCTTTTAGTTCACAGTCACATTAAAACCACCAAATATGTACTTATTTTTGGCTCTCGTGGACATAAATGGGGTAGTTCATAACATGGCCATTGTATTTCATGTCCCAATAGGGTCAATGCTGTTGATTTTCAGGATTCATCTGCCTATACCACATATAGGAACATGTGCGGGATATCAATGTAGCCAAGGATGCTACAAATTGTGCTGACCTAAAACAAATACCCCGACATTTTTGGCTGACTCATGTATGTGACGATATGTTGTTTCATATACGTGGTATAGACCATGACATGCCAGGCAACAGAGGAAGAACTGGAAGAAATGGCTTGTACAGAATGAAATACAATTTATTCACAAACTAGAGAGACAAAATCCATGTGGTCTTAATGAAAATACTTTTTTTGCAAGTTTTTTTCAGTATGACTCAAGGCCCTGTCACACACAGAGATAAATCTGTGGCAGATCTGTGGTAGATCTGTGGTTACAGTGAAATTGTGGACAATCAGTGCCAGGTTTGTGGCTGTGTACAAATGGAACAATATGTGCATGATTTCACTGCAACCACAGATCTACCAAAGATGTATCTCTGTGTGTGACAGGGCCATTACACTTGGAATCCTTCTCTTGATGCAACTCTTATGCTGGTTGGTTTTTAACATGCCTTTTAGCTTTAAATTAGATTTTAATTGTCTTTTTTTTTCTTTGTAGACCTTTATACATGCACCTGAGTAATTTTTCATTGAGATGCCTCCTGTTTGGTTTGGACCTTTCTAGAAATCTCTGAAGATCTCCAGCTAACCCTGGAACCTTTATTCAAATCATATAATTTTTTTATTATGTTATTATTACATTTATTATTTGATCCCTTGCTGATTTTGCAAGTTTGCCCAATGACAAAGACATTACAAGTCTATAATGTTAAGGGTAGGTTAATTTTAACAGTAAGCGATAGAATATCAAAAATAAAATCCAGAAAATCACATTGTATAAATTTTATAAATATATTTGCATTTTGCAGAGAGAAATAAGAATTTGATCCCTATGACAAACAAGACTTAGTACTTGGTGGCAAAACCCTTGTTGGCAAGCACAGCAGTCAGACTTTTTTTGTAGTTGTGATGAGGTTTGTGCACACATCAGGAGAAATTTTGGTCTACTCCTGTTTACAGATCATCTCTAAATCTTTAAGATTGGGAGGCTGTCGCTAGGCAACTCAGAGCTTCAGCTCCCTCCATAAGTTTTCTATGGGATTAAGGTCTGGAGACTGGCTAGGTCACTCCATGACCTTAATGTGCTTCTTTTTGAGCCACTCCTTTTTTTTTCCTTGGCTGTATGTTTTGGGTCATTGGCATGCTGGAAGACCCAGCCATGACCCATTTTTAATGTCCTGGAGGAAGGAAGTAGGTTGTCACTCGGGATTTTACGGTACATGGCTCCATCCATTATCCCATTGATGTGGGGAAGTAGTCCTGTGCCCTTAGCAGAGAAACACCCCCAAAACATAATGCTTCCACCTCCATGCTTGACAGTGGGGATGGTGTTTTTTGGCTGCATTCATAGGCAGCATTTCATTTCCTCCACAAATGGCGAGTTAAGTTCAAAGAGCTCAATTTTTGTCTCATCTGACCACAGCACTTTCTCCCAATCACTCTCAGAATCATCCAGATATTCATTGGCAAACTTCAGATGGGTCGGCTGTACATGGGCCCTCTTGAGTGATGGAACTTTGCGGGCACTGCAGGATTTTAAACTATTACAGCGTAATGTGTTACCAATGGTTTTCTTGGTGACAGTGGTCCCAGCTACCTTGAGATCATTAACAAGTTCCCCCTGTGTAGTTTTAGGCTGATCTCGCAACTAACTCATGATCCTGGATACCTCACAAGGTGTGATTTTGCATGGAGCCCCAGATCGATATCGATTAACACTCATTGTATTTCTTCCATTTTTTTACTATTGCTCCAACAGTTGTCTCCTTCTCACCCAACATCTTACTTATGGTTTTGTAAACCATTCCAGCCTCGTGCAGGTCTATGATCTTGACCCTAATAAAGTAAAAAACTCCGGCACTCAAAATTTATTGCAATTCTTTTTATTTTGGCTTTTTATTTCCATTTCATAGGAGTAACATTCAAAAAAACATTTTCGGCTATTCGCCTTCTTCAATTTTGTTACTCTATAGCATCAGAGGATACATATATACTCACTCCTTCGCTGACCACTGATGAAACAGAAAGAATATCTTTTCTCTGAATATACCCTAAAGGCTGCTGTGAGTCCAGTATATATGTATCCTCTGATGCTATAGAGTAACAAAATTGAAGAAGGCGAATAGCCGAAAACGTTTTTTTGAATGTTACTCCTATGAAATGGAAATAAAAAGCCAAAATAAAAAGAATTGCAATAAATTTTGAGTGCCGGAGTTTTTTACTTTATTATCAGATTTTTCTCCTGAGCACCCTATTACGGTGAGCAAAGCTTTATTCTAGTCATATGATCTTGACCCTGACATCATTAGAAAGCTCTTTGGTCTTGCCCATGTTGTAGAGGTTAGAGTCTGACTGATTAATTGAGTCTGTGGGCAGGAGACTTTTATACAGGTGACAATTTAAGATAGATGTCTTTAATGCAGGTAACAAGTTGATTAAGAGCGTCTAAGTGGTCTGTAGGAGCCAGAACTCTTAATGGTTGGTAAGGGATCAAATACCGTATTTTTCCGCTTTATAAGATGCACTTTTGTTCCCCCAAATTTTGGGGGAAAGTAGGGGGTGCATCTTATAATCCAAATATATGGGGGGGGTATATATATATATATATATATATCTACTAGAGTCCAGGGGTGGTGGGGGCAGCTGTGGAGCGCTGCTGGGGGCTGGTGAAAGCTGCAGGCAGGCAGCGTTAGATCTCCTGCTCCCGCTCATATAATATGCATTTCCGCTGTCCATCACTGTGGTGCTGAAACCGCACTGTGGTGATGGGCTGGGGCAGCGGTGCATATGATATCTGCCTGCGCCCCCCTTTGATGGCACATGCCCCCCCTGTGTTAGATATGGCCCCCATGCTGCTGCGCATAGTAAAATAAAAAACTATTTACCTCTTCCAGCGCTGATCTCCTGGTCTCCTGCTGCCGCTGTGATCATGTACGCAGAGATGATGTCACTCTGCTGTGCCGATCACATGACTGGCACCGAGAACCAGGAAGTGCAGGAGATCAGAAACATGGAGGGAGACACGAGGGAGGACAGCACTGGAGAAGGTAAAGTAAAATCTTTATTTTACTATGGGCAGCAGCATGGGGGTGATGTCTAACACAGGGGGATGTGTGCCATCCATAGGGGGCCATGGGCAGCACAGGGGGATGTGTGCCATCCATAGGGGGGCATACCTAACACAGGGGGAGGTGTACCATCCATAGGGGCCATGGGCAGCACAGGGGGACGTGTGCCATCCATAGGGGGCCATGGGCAGCACATGGGGACGTGTGCCATCCATATGAGACCTGTGCCAGCTGTAGGGGATATGTGCCAGCAATAGGGGATGTGTTCCAGCACAGGGGGACGTGTGGCATAAATAGGGGGCCATGGGCAGAACAGGGGGACGTGTGCCATCCATATGAGACCTGTGCCAGCTGTAGGGGATATGTGCCAGCAATAGGGGACGTGTTCCAGCACAGGGGGATGTGTAGCATAAATAAGGGACGTGTTCCATCAATAGGAGACATGTGCCAGCAATAGGGGACGTGTGCCAGCAAAAGGGGATGTGTGCCATCAGTGGGGGACATGTGGCATTACTGGGGGATGTGTGCCAGCACAATGGGGCTATATTCAAAATAAGGGGGCCATATACAGATTATGGGGGCTAATTTTAGGATGGGGGGCTATGAGGGACATATACCCTTTATGATTTGTTAGATGGACATTGGCATTATAAGACGGACCCCATTTAACATTAAAACAAAAAAAATCTCTTTTCCTTCACCAAATTTGGGGGTGCGTCTTATAATCAGGTGCATCTTATAAAGCGAAAAATAAGGTACTTATTATTCGCTCCAAAATGCAAATATATTTATATAATTTATACAATGTGATTTTCTGGATTTTATTTTGGATATTCTATATCTCACTATTAAAATTATCCTACCCTTTAAATTATAGACTGTTCATGTGTTTGTCAGTGGGCAAACTTGCAAAATCAGCAAGGGATCAAATAATTATTTCCTTCACTGTATATTATATGTATATAAGGTATATTTATAATTTTTTTCATATGCACCTTCACATTTCTGGCACCTTCATTTTTTGATGTTTTTTTCACTTCTAGGGATGATCGAATAACTAAATATCCGCCTTCGCGAATATCTGACGAATAGGTCGGCACTAGTCGTCTATTTGTGAATATTCGATGCGCAATGTAAGTCTATGGGAAACTCAAATAATTTCACGTTGGACCTAACGGTGACCTGTGGTGACTGAGGAAAAGGCTGAAATGGATGGGAAAAGGCTGAAACAATATGGACATAGCCTGTAGAAGGTGCCTGACTGCATTTCTGGTGTTTTAGAATAACGTGCTAAGAGCAACAAACAAACAGAATCTCACTCTCTCTCTCTTCTCCCCAGCGTGTACATTTCCAGGCAGTCAGATCGCCTTCCTCTGACTCCCGATCACATGACTCCAATGCCCGCCCATAATCTGCAATGAAAATGAAAGTATCGGAGCGGATGTTGTTTTATCCGTCAGATAGTGAATGCTGCGAATAGCCCAGATACCGAATAGAGGCGAATACATTCACTCTTCCCTATTCACTTCTATATCAGCACTCGTGTATGTGTATTTATATCTGCAATCCTCATCCACATTTTTTGTATTATCGATATATTACATAGGTTTATTCAACATTTTTTTTATATACAACTGTCCCTCACATGCACCTAATTTTTTCTGCATACATAATATATATATATATATATATAAATATATATATATATATATATATATAAATAAAAATATCATAGTATCATAGTTTTTAAGGTTGAAGGGAGACTCTAAGTCCATCTAGGTCAACCCGTAGCCTAACATGTTGATCCAGAGGAAGGCAAAAAAAGCCAATGTGGCGAATAAGTTCCAATGGGGAAAAAAATTCCTTCCTGACTCCACATACGGCAATCAGACTAGTTCCCTGGATCAATACCCTGTCATAAAATCTAATATACATAACTGGTAATATTAAATTTTTCAAGAAAGGCGTCCAGGCTCTGCTTAAATGTTAGTAGTGAATCACTCATTACAACATCATGCGGCAGAGAGTTCCATAGTCTCACTGCTCGTACAGTAAAGAATCCTCGTCTGTGATTATGATTAAACCTTCTTTCCTCAAGATGTAGCGGATGCCCCCGTGTTCCAGTTGCAGGCCTAGGTGTAAAAAGATCTTTGGAAAGGTCTCTGTACTGTCCCCTCATATATTTAAACATTGTGATTAGATCCCCCCTAAGCCTTCGTTTTTCCAAACTAAATAACCCCAAGTTTAATAACCTGTCTTGGTATTGCAGCCCACCCATTCCTCTAATAATCTTGGTCGCTCTTCTTTGCACCCTCTCCAGTTCAGCTATGTCCTTCTTATATATCGGTGACCAGAATTGTACACAGTATTCTAAGTGCGGTCGCACTAGTGACTTGTACAGAGGTAGAACTATATTTTTTACATGAACACTTCTACCTCTTTTAATACATCTTATTATTTTATTAGCCCTGGCAGCAGCTGCCTGACACTGTCCACTAAAGTGAAGTTTACCATCCACCCATGCACCCAAGTCTTTTTCTGTGTCTGTTTTACCCAGTGTTCTACGATTATTACAATAATATAATTATAAATTTTATTTCCTCTACCCAAGTGTATGACCTTACATTTATCTACATTAAACTTCAATTGCCACTTCTCAGCCCAATCCTCCTATTTACATAAATCTCCCTGTAATATAAAATTATCCTCCTCTGTATTGATTACCCTGCAGAGTTTAGTATCATCTGCAAATATTGAAATTCTACTCTGCATGCCCCCAACAAGGTCATTAATAAATATGTTGAAAAGAAGCGGGCCCAATACTGACCCCTGTGGTACCCCACTATGAACTGAGACACAGTCCGAGTACGTACCATTAATAACCACCCTTTGTTTCCTATCACTGAGCCAGTTTTTAACCCAGTTACACATATTTTCCCCTATCCCCATTATTCTCATTTTATGTACCAACCTTTTGGGTGGCACCGTATCAAAAGCTTTTGAAAAGTCCATATACGCAACATCCACTGCATTTCCCTGGTCCAGGCTTGAACTTACCTCTTGATAGAAGCTGATCAAATTAGTTTGAGAGGATCGATCCCTCATAAACCCATGTTGATACTCTGTCATAAGGTTATTTTTCTTGAGATACTCCAGTATAGCATCTCTCAAGAAACCCTCGAGGATTTTGCCAACCGTAGAGGTTAAACTTACCGGCCTATAATTTCCCGGCTCAGTTTTTGTCCCCTTTTTGAATATTGGTACCACATTTGCTATGCGCCAGTCCTGCGGTGCCGACCCTGTTATTAAGGAATCTGTGAAGATTAAAAATAATGGTCTATCTATCACAGAACTCAATTCCTGTAGTACTCTGGGGTGTATGCCATCCGGGCCCGGAGATTTGTCAACCTTAGTGATTTCGAGGCGGCGGCGTACTTCCTGCTGGGTTAAGCAGGTAATATTCAAGGGTGAATTTATGGTATCACTGGTCATGTCATCTGTCATGGCATTTTCTTGTACAAAAATCGTAGAAAAAAAGTCATTCAGCAGGTTGGCTTTACCCTCATCCCCCTCCACCATTTCACCAAGACTATTTTTAAGGGGGCCAACACTATCGCTTTTCAGTTTTTTACTGTTTATGTAGTTAAAGAATATTTTAGGATTAGTTTTACTTTCTCTCGCAATGAGTCTCTCTGTCTCAAACTTAGCTAACTTAATTTGCCTTTTACATATTTTATTTAATTTTCTATAATTATATAATGCCTCATCACTACCTACCTAAATATATGTATTTTTTTTTTTATTTCTTAAGCACGTTTGTGCATACATTTTTTGCATTTACTCAATGTTTACTCTTGACAAACTGAGCGTTAACCTCAACTTTAGTTAGAAGACTTATGGTCCCGTTACACATAGCGACTTACCAGCGATCCCACCAGCGATCCGACATGGCAGGGATCGCTGGAATGTCGCTATATGGTTGCTGTTGAGTTGTCAATCAGGCAGATCTCCACAGCAACCAGCGACCAGCCACCAGCCACCAGCGACCAGTGTAACAATGGCTCCCTGCAGACTCAGAACCGACGCTCATTGGTCTCCCACTGTCAAACACGCCGATGCGTGCTGCACGGCGGGACACCATCGAGCAAAAAATGCTCCTGATCGTTTTGTCACAATCAGCTACCTCGCAGCAGTGGCCCGCTCGCTGCTTCGTGTCACACACAGAGATATCGCTGGCGAGGTCACCTGTACGTCACAAAACCTGTGACGTTTCAGCAATCTTGCTAGCGATCTCGTTGGTGTCAAGGAGGTGGCTTGTGACATGAACTATTGTAATTGGTCTGTATGAGACATTCTATGAGAAACATTGTAAATCTTGTACTCTTATTTATAGTATAACTGTTTTTACTTTTATTCATGTTATTGTCAAATACATGAGACTTGCTTCTACTGTGCAAATGATTTCTGTTGACTAGAGATTTTATAAGTACAATAAATAAAACGTTAATACTATTTATTATGCAGTTTCAATTTGCAATGCAATATAGTTAATTTAAGGGGTTGTCTCTTTTACTCACCTCCAGTGCTGGCTCCGTTCTAGCTGTTTCCACACTGGTTATCTGGGGGAAAGCGTCACATTGTTATCTCATGCATTTCCTTTGACCACACACTTCACTCTCCCTGCCCTTAGGAAAATCACATACATCCGAAGGAATTAGACTTACCTGTGGTTGAATTCTTGATCATTTGAGTTTTGTAGTCTAAACATTAGCTTTGCTCTAAGGCTTTCATTTGGGTATTTTAATTTTTGAAAAATGGTCTTTCTTAGGAAAATTACTTTTTAGGTGTGAAAAATGGCAAATCAGTTTTTGCAATTAATGGCCACATTTGTGGGAGTATTTTGCAGCATGGTATCCAAAAGAAAATGTTAATTTTGAAAGGAAGCTAAAGGTTTTGTATTATCTCAATGCATCTAAAATCAAAATTGCTTCATGTTTGGCAGCTAATGGACCTTACTAGTACTGCAGAATCAGTTTATATAGTTTCTTTTTTATTTTGTTACCTTACAGATCTGCATACAACCGTAGGTAGACCCCCAAACAATAATAGGAACAAAAGATAACTCTTGCAAAGTTACTTCTTTTTTTCTTTTTAGATTCAGTGGGAGAAAAAAATGGTGGGGATTGCGGTCATAACCTTTAATGCTAGTTTGACACCATAATACAGACACATTTGTATGAAAATAATACAGTCACAAGTCTATGATGCTTCAAAAACAATCGTAATGCGTGGAAATGAGAAAGCTGCACACACCACATAAAAACACTTCTTTTAATCGGGTCCTTTAAAACATGTAGGCAGGAAGGGAGAAGGAGAAAGTGAGCTCGGCTTGTCAGACGATGACTGTTTCGTGCATAGATACCCTATCGCAGAAACAGTTAATGCAGTGCTTGCGCTTGCATTGACGGGGCTCACTTGATTTTGTGATGCCATGTGAGCCCTGCACCCAATCACTGCTGGCATCTCTTTCCCTGCCCTCCGATGTATTCGGCTTAGTGCCTACGATCAGTGTTCACAGCGTTTTGTATGGAGCATGTTTCAGCTGAGTCCAAAATGCTGCGTTGTACAGTACAAGCACAGTGGATGGGATTTCTAGAAATATCATGTGCACTGTGTGTATGGCCCGTATCATAAACTGACCTGTGGTGCGGCTTCCCGAGCTACAAGCATGTAAATTCTTTGCTGTGGATTCTCAGGCGTTCACAGGGAGAACAGAATAGAGAGACTGCAACTACCTGAGACCAAATCGTGGGCACCACCAGCTGTGGTCTCTTGTTGAGGAGAATCGCAGCCTCACAGGTCCGGACCCACTGTGTCCAGAACACAAAGGGTCCTGCTCGTGGGCACGTAC